>NW_007726224.1:484813-518310 GCF_000696425.1 Galeopterus variegatus | reverse complement strand
GAGGGTTCAGATCCCACATACAGGCCGGTTCCCGCTCACTGGCTGAGCGAGGCGCGGGAGCAACGCCGAGGGTTGTGGTCACGTTGCCGGTCCCGGTCCAGTACGGGGGCAACACTGAGGGTTGCGATCCGTTGCCGGACACGGAAAAAAGGAAAAGAGAAAAAAAAAAAAAAAAAAAATGTAAGATGTTGGGGAGCAGCTGGGGGGAGGGGGAACGGGGAAGGGGAGGGGGATACGGTGGAAAAGAGGAGGAGGGGGGCTTGGTTGAAACCCATGGCACCCCCGCTCCTTCCAGTAGGGGAGCCCCAGGCACCCCAGTGGTAGCCTGGTGGTCGTTGCTGGGCCGGATGCAGATGACTGACAGATATCTTAATGAGTCAAACATTTTTGAACTTTGAACTGCCATCCAAAAATGCTTATTCCAATCTCGATTCTGAAATAAATTAGCTGTGTTCTCTTGAAAAAGTCACTTCCCCTTCTCATTTTTTTCTATGTGAGAGATGAACAAAAGCACCCTAGAGCTCTGAAGGCCTTTGCAGCTCTGCCATCCTGGGAGGCTGGGACACAGATACATAGATAGGATGTGACTGAAATGTTGAAACAAACAGAGTAGCAGATAAGGAGAGAAGTCACATGGTATATCCATGGTCCTGAATTGTAATTATGGATTAGAGTAACATGTTGCTGCTTCTTCATCTCTCAGGACCAGGGTGACAGCTGTCCCACCTTTCCTAGGAATCCTGTAGCAACTAAGAGAAGAGAATAAGTTGGGAAGAAGAGGATGAATGAGAGAGAAAGGGCAGAAGAGAGAATGAGGCAGAGCACAGATAAATGATCAAAGAGAGACAGAGTCATAGAGAGTCATAGAGAATGAGAGAGACAGAGACACAGAAAAACAGAATCAGAGGAAAAGGATGAGACCAGGGAAGAGAGAGAATCACAGCGCATCCAGGAGAGATAAACAAAGACAGAGGACTGCAAGGAAACAGAAGCCAGGAAGAGAAAAAGGAGAGACTGAAAGACAAGCAGAGATAGAAGCAGAATGAGCATAACAGAAAGAACCAGGAAGAGAGAAACACAGACAAAGAGACTCAGAGACAGAGACAAGCAAAGAAGAGAGATGAGCTCAAAAGCTGCTTAGGCACAGCCATAGAGATTCCCATCAGGAAAAAGACAAAAAGAGGCATTTTTACAACCTTTTCTAATGATGACTATTACCAAGATTTTTCCCCTCTCAGGTACCTTTGGCAAGGCAGGGGCCTCGGCTCCCTCTCGTCTCTCTCCTTCCCCAGTGCTCTGCTCATGCATGAAAGACAAAGTTATTGGAGTCCTGGGTGTCATTAAATCCTCTCTTGCCTTCGTTTGCAATGTGCTAGCACATGATGTTCCCTGGGAGATTTCGTGTAGAAGTGTCCCCGCAGCCAAGAATAGCAGGGGCTGCGGCGGCAGTCCTCTGAAACCGCAGCGCAGCCAAGAGCAGGAGCACATTCACACTTCAGCTTCATGAGTCTGCAACTTCTGTTTAATAGGCCCAACAGGGCCAACACCAGACAAATCCACCACTAGCCCGGAAGCAGCGAGATCCTAAGAAAGCACTGGCATGAAATGTGAGAAACGAAACCTGCTGAAGATTCCACACACTGTGGATATTTGTTGATTCATGGATTCCCTACAAGGAGCCCAAAAGCTCCTCAAGGGTGGGGGGATTTCTTGATTCATCTCATCTTTCCTAAACCTCAGGGTTTCACAGTCCAAATGACACCTGCAGCCAATTGCCTCAAGTTATAGGTGGCTCTCAACAGCAGGCCATGTCTTACCCTACTCTTCTTCGTTTGCCTTTTTATCCCCATCCTCTTTCCCAACCTTCTTTCCCCTTCAGGCATCCACTCTTATATTTAGCATGTGCCTTTCCAAACCACCTCTGTACATGGACCTTCATACATGTGCATCCATGAGCATGGACTGTCCTGCTCCATGTGGGCTGGTACATTACTGCCTAGGTGATATTGTAGTCTATGTTCCGTTCTACATTGTACTCATTGCATCTTTGTTGTGAAAGTATCTAGTGTGGTTCCTGCCACTTAGTAGGTCCTCCACAAATATTTTGAATAAATTAATGAGTTTTGACATCCATTTTATCATTCTTCCTTACAACAGCATATAGCCAATGGGTGAAGTTCACACACAGGGCTTCACTGTTTTCTACAACAAATGGGAAGGTATGAACTCCCCTTCTGACTTTCTGGGTGTACCCAAGGAAGAGTGGAACCATCCTGGGAACTCACAGGGTAAAGCTGGATTTGGAATCTGGTGATCCAGGTTAGAATTCTTGAGTCTACCCATTTGTTACTTGAAAGATATCAATTCCATTATTTCTAAAATACAGGTAGCAAAACCTACTTTGCTTAACTCTTACAAGGGTCAAGTGAGCTAAAATTTGGAAAGGTTTGAGTAAATGGCAAGAGCTTAATCCTCTACCTTTCATTTAGACTGTCTACACTGTCATTAACTCAGAGACCAAGAAAAATGAATTCATTATAAGCTCCATGGGGAAGAGTGCCTGGCCACATAGTAGGCAGTTCATCTTTATTGAATGGGGGAATAGATTTGATACCTCCCTTGACTCTCTTTTTCAGTCTCTTCATTCTTTTTTTTTTTCCTCTACCAGTAAGAGGATCGCAACCCTTGGCTTGGTGCAGTCTGCACCACACTCAGCCAGTGAGCGCACCGGCCATCCCTACATAGGATCCGAACCCGCGGCCTCGGTGCTACCAGCGCCGCACTCTCCCGAGTGAGCCATGGGGCCGGCCCTGCACTTTCTTAATTCTGATATCTATCAGGCTTCTTGCTGTTTACCTTTGTCTTGTTTTTCAAGCTAGACCCTGCTGTTCTTGGCCAGGACATAAGAGTTGCCACCATTTTTATGACCTTCATTGCTCTGATGAACACAGATGATATTTACCTTCTGATCTCACCAACGTTACTGTCTCCAGGATTCAAGTTCTTTGGGAAATTTTTCTTTTCTTTTCTTTTTTGTATTTGGATGTCCTTTAGTGAAAAGGCCAGTTATGCTTTCACAAAGTCCACCAGTGTACAGGCCTTGCCCAAGTACATGAAGTTTCTTTTTTGGTGGGGGGGAGAGAGACATCTTCTTTTCTTTGGTCTCTGCCAGTGACTCTCCTTGTGTCAATGCACTCCGGTGGCTGTTGGACCATTTGCACAGTGGTTATGGTGTCTAGCCACTTTTGTGGCAGCCATGGTTATTGTGTTGGCTGTGGTGGGCTACCCACATGGAGGTGATGTTTTTGGCATGCTTCTTACATAGTTTGTGGTGGCTTTGGTGGTTGTGGGAGGGGGCTCCGTCCCTGGATCCATGCCTCAGGAACCTGGGCAGGCCCCATGGCACTGGTGGTGTGTCTGGTTGTGGGTGGAGGGTACAGTCCCTGGCTTCCTTTGGAAATTTTGACCACAATATCTCCGTTACTTCAAACTTACATTTTTATATCAAATCAGTGGCCCAATATATATGTGTGTGTATGTGTGTGTATGTATGTGTATGCGTGTGTATATATGTGTATGTGTGTGTATATGTGTGTGTGTGTATGTGTGTACCTGTGCAACAAGCCATTAGAAAAGGAAGTTTTAACCATTGTTGGTATCAGAGATTTAAAGGAAAACATTCTTCCCTGGGATTTTGGAAAGGCAGAAGGAGAAGGATTTAGAGACCTGGTACCAAAAGAAAGATATACAGTTGAAGCCACTTGATCAATCTCCATCCCCCCAAATAGTGTGGCTTCTAGTCTTTTTAGACTCACCCCTGGTGCTCAGAGCTCAGTCCCCTATGCTAGCTAACAAGGTCAACAATGCTCCACTTGTGAGAATAAAGAGCACTTCTAAATATTTAGAAAATTCCTAAAAAGAAGTAGCATTGCTTCTGTTTTCTCTGTGTACTTCCCCAGGCATACCCTGAAAATAAAAACAGCTTAAAAATTCAGGCTACATTTAAGTCCAAATTTTCAAACCTTCACTGTTAATACTTTTTTAATTGACATGGAATGTATTCCGAATTACTAACAAAAAGTTTACTTTTTGGAGTCTGATTAAATGCTCTAATCACATTTCTACCATTAAAAATGGTTTTAGGTCTTTGTTTTTTGTTTTGTTTTGTTTTTCTAGTAAGCTATTTACTCTGCTGATAACTACAGTGTGATTGAGAAGTGAGATTCAAAAACAGCTACAAATACTCAAAAAGAAACAGCTTTGCTATTGATAAAAATAATAAGCTCATGTACAGCAGGGGGTGGTAAGAAAGCCTAAATTTATTGCTGCTGTGTTGAATGTGCAAATGTCACTTCCTTAAAGAGGGAAAATTAGTTTTTAAGCCTGGTTTAGCAGCCAGAATCTCTGGCTGCCTGTGTAATATTGGATTTTTCAAGGCTTCTATGGCGCCCTGGGGTGGGGTGTTTTGCATACAAATTGCAAATTACATAATGTTCAAGATGTTGTATAATGAAGACTGGGTTCACATCTTTTTTTTTTTCTCTCTCTCTTTTTCATTCTTCGTTTAGACCTTTCTGGTTCTTCAACTTCAGCTAACATTTCTTGAGCACCTACTGTGTCTTAGGTGCTCTTATAACATTTAAAACTCACAGCAATCATTTAAAAGAGTGCTGCTTTGCCTCACATAGAGTGATGGAGATGCAAAAAAGATTACTCAAAGCCCATTTCTTCTGAGCAGTGAGACACCCCAAGGGGGTTAATTTCCTGAAACCCTCAAGAGAAAGGCATTCCTCCTTTGGGAAATTAACCCTGAACTTGGGTTCTGTCTCAGTATTTATTCTCCAAACCAGAAAGTTACAGAAAAGGAATATAGGTGGAGCTATGGCTAAGTATAGTTTAACAATAGAAGCTGGTAACATCAGTGAGATAACAAAGTGATATTCCATAATGCAATTTGCAAAAGGTTAAGTTGATCCACCAACAAGAGCTTGTTCTTAGCAAACATTTTCTTTCCCTACAGCAATTTCCTCAGTACGTTTACACAACAATAAAGCAACTTAACATATCAATCAGTAGGTTAACCTGCTCCAAGGGCATCTGTCCTTGAGCCAGTAAATTTGCTATGTTATGATTCTATATCTGCAACAGAGATTTTAGCCTGGGGAAACTTTCCTGTCTTTTGCAAAGTTAACATTTCTATATGTAATTTTAAAAAGTTAGGTTATACCTGAAACTACAGGGCTTTGGAAACTAGGCCCTGTGAAATACATTTGCTTTATAAATGTTAGTATACTCCACAAAAGAGATAGAATTATTTGATTTTTGTGGATGAAGAAACTGAGTCTCAGAGAGTTTAAATGACTCAGTCATTGGTAAGGAAGAGGTACTGCACATTGTTCTAAGCCAGAGCTTCTCAAACATGGGCACACATCAGGATCCTCCAGAGAGCTGCCACCACACAGATTGCTGGGCTGCACCCCAGAGTTTGTGATTCAATAAGTCCCAGAGTAAAACCAGAAAGAGTACATTTCCAACAAGGTCCCAGGTATCCTGCTGCTGCTGGTCAGGGAACACTCTTTGAAAATCACTGTCTACAGCATGCTGCCTTTTCCTCCCACTCTCAGACCTGAGGGCTAGGAGGGATTCCAAGAGGTCATTCGATTCTCGTCTCTGCTCTCAGGCAGGTAAAATATGAATTATGCCTATTTTATAGACAAATCATTAGAGAATTGCTGAGGACAGGGGAGGGAGGGAGTGTCCTGCCCAGAGTCATCCACATGATAAGTACCAGGCTGTTCTCATTCATCATTAGGTTGACATTTAGCAGATAGGACACTTTAAAGTATGAAATCATCTCATGAGCTAATTCCCCACTCTACCCACTGCCTAGAGGCCAAGCCTCAATTGGAAGCAGGTTAGCTGGTTAGAGCTGGTCCCTTCCAGATACCAGGATCAAGGCTCATCACTCACACTCACCATGGGGTGAGGGGAGTGGGAGAAGAGGAGTAGAAGGCAAAAGAACTCTGGGTCAGGGCCTCAACTTCACCAAGGCCCCCATCCACTCCAGAGGAGGTTGTTCAGGTCACCCACCCACTCACAGCAACAGCCCATCAGGGATAAAGGAAGACATCCATCATTTCACTTTATACATGTATAACCAACCCCCTGCAATGCCCTATGAACTAATTTTTTAGTAATTTAATATGTTGTCTTCCTTTGTATCTTTGCACCTGCAAAAAGTTTCATTAAAAAGGATTAAATATCTCAATATAAACATTTAATGTAACATATAATTCTTTTAATCCTGTTGTCACATTTCTTCTTTTTCTCAATTTAAAGGGAACTTTAAATGAGTGGCCTGGATCTCCCTTTAAGCCTCTGAGAGACTCTGACCATGGAATCTGCAGGCATAGGGAAGCCGTACTTCACAAAGCAGCATTTATCAAAGTGCTAAGAGGAGGAGCACTGCAGAAGAATCCTGCATATGTGTTCAAGCCCGCACCTCTCGTGACAGCCCCATCATGCTCTGAAGAATTAGGAGGAGCAGGACTTCTGTGCATAGCCTGGTGATGAAATCAGGGAAACCTCCACCTGCAGAAACTCCAAGTGGCCTTCCATCCCAGCCCCCATCCTACTGACACCTGTGCTCCACACCGCGCCAAGGTCATTGAAGTAAAACCCAAATATGAGCATTTTGTGCCCCTTGTGAGATCTTCCATTGAGATGTTAATCTAAGATAAAGCCCCCATTCTTGGGTGCAGTTAACAAGGCTGGGAACACCCATGAGCAAGAGCTGATGACAGTTTTCTAATTGCCATTGATTGAGCATTGGTTTTAGTTGCTGGCCATCTCCAGGTTTGTATGGAAAGAAATAGTGTATAAAGTCACAATCAAGAAAAAAAAAAAGACATTACCATTTAGTACTTCACATCCATTGTTTGGATATGATTGCAAGGAAGAAGGGGAAATTCAAATCAAATGGCTACAGAAACCTGAGTATTTTCCTATGAAGTCCAGTAACTCCTATCTACATCTTTATTGAATCTGCACTTACATATTTAAATATCAGCACATCTCTAGGTCCGAGAGTGTTGAATCTAGAGAAACGAGCAATCCAGGAACCAGAGGCATAGAGGCATTTGTCAGAAAACACACAGCTGAGGAGGTACAGGACTGGGATCCACCCCCAGGCCCCTCTCATTTCAGAGCCTGAGCTCTGTTGCCACGGCACATGTGTGCATGAGATGGGGCAGGGGCAATTATAGCAGGGTGGCTCCAGAAGGCCAGAACCTGGGGCAAGGCCCCTACCATTCACAGTGAGGCTGGAGTGCTGAACTCACTGTATGAACTCACTGCTGAACTCACTGTCTTTACCCAGTTTGGGACTCAAACTCCTTTTCTTTTAGTTTCCTTCTGTGAAGGTTAATTCTAGGTGTCAATTTGATTAGATCAAGGAATGCCAAGAAACCTGGTAAAACTATCTTTTTAGGTGTGTCCATGAGGATGTTTCCAGCAGAGATTAGCATTAATAGACTGAGTGGACTGGGTGGAAAATACCTGCTCTCAATGTGGGCAGGAACCATCCAATCTGCTGGTGTCCCCAAGAGAACAACACACAGAAAAAAGGTGAATCTCTCTCTCTCTATTCACTGGAGATGGGATACCCTCTTCTCTCCTGCCCATGGACATCAGAGCTTGAGACTCTTCAGCTTTTGGGTTCCAGGACTTACACCAGCGACACTACTGGCTTCCCTGGTTTTGAGGCCTTTGGACTTGGACTGAGCCACACTACCTGCATCCAGTCTGCAGACAGCCTATTGTGGGACTTTTTTCATCACAATCATGTGAGATAATTCCCCAAATAAATCTCCTCTCATGTATTTATCACATATCTTATTGATTCTGTCTCTCTGGAGAAACCTGACTAATACACTTTCCATCTCTAAAATTCTGGTTAGATAAAATCATTCATATTTGTTCATTCTTACAGCCTTCATAGTCAGGATATAAAGAAAATGTTTTTTGGTTTTAATTCTTGCAGACCTAAAATTATTTTCTGGCTTCTGGTCAAGATGGTGGAATAGACGGTCCCCAAAATCACTCTCTCCCACAAATCAACCAATTTACAACTATTAAAAAGCAACAACAGCCAAGCTAGGACCACTAGAGCTCAGGGGAAGAGGAGGAGAGACCTATGGAGCTCATGAAGGTGGGAGAACCCACGATGAGAGAAAGAAAGGATAACTCCCACCATTTCGAGCTCTGGCTATTTCAAGGCTTCACAGAGCAAGAGCTGGCAAAAATCACAGCTGTGCCCTTCATATGAAGTTGCTTGGGGGCAGTGGGGGAGAAGAGGGTCTTGGTGGCCTCCAGGCCAGGGTTCCCGTGGACCTACATAGGAGTGAGAAGCCACAACAACAGAAAAAGGAGCCACTCAGAGGCTGGTGAGTCATCACAAGGGACCATTGCACAGCCCACCCTATGTGAAGTGTTTGGAGTGCGTGTGGTTGGGAAGGCTGGCCCACCAGGGAAGCACTGGGGCACAGCACGGACAGCTGATCTGCCCTCCAATCAGCACAGCCCCACTCCGTGGAGACTGGTCAGGAATATAGAACTGCAGGGTATGCAGTTTGTTGAAATGACTCAGGCCCAGAGCAGAGTTTCCACACAAACCAGATGTACGAGCCTCACAAGACCTGGAAGTACACACAAAGTCAACAATTAAAAACCTGAGTTGCACAAAAAGCCTTCCCCAGGGAATCAACAGCAAAGCAGCAATTTAGCTCAACCACAGGACTCAAGTGCTGGTCCCCACAGGAAGTTCCCCCATTTTAGAAGTAAGCAAAGGACAACAAATTAGTTCCAGTGCAGAGTTTAAGTGGTGGGAACAGGGAGTAATCCAACACAGAACTGAACAAAAAAACAAAATACCCACAGATTAGAAGACAAAGTTCTGTTATTAACTAGTAAAGGTCTAACACCACCAAAGAACACCTATAAAATTTAGAAGGACCAGAAGCTCCCTGGGCTCCCAAACCAGGGAGGGGGGAAAAGTCATGAGCCTCAGCCATTCCCCACACCACCCTCCTGTGACCACACCCAGCCCAGTGATGATGACCGAGCCACTTCAGGAAGCACCCCAGGCTCCCAAGCCAGGGCGACAGGGGGCCAAGGGCCTCATCCACATCCCACCGACATCCACAACCAGTCCAGCAATGACCACCAAGCCACCACCAGAATGAGGGGGGTGGCATGGACCTTGACCAAGCCCTTCTTCCTTCCTACTCTTCCCACCCTATTTCCTTCCTCCTTCCCATCTTCTCCTTCCCCGCAAATGCTCGGCAACAACATCTTAGAATGTAATGAAATAATATAAATACTAAAAAAATAATGATTATATTGGACAATTAAAAAAATAAATAAAATTATTTTCTGCTTTTCTGTTTCTCTGTTCTTCTCTCTCGTTCTCTTTCTCTATATTTTCTTATTTTTTCTCTCTATTCATGCCTCTCTGTCCTCAATTCACCCTCCTTTGTGTTCTGTGGTGAGCCAGCATCTCCTGCCACTCACAGACTCTCAGACTGTTATGTGAACAGAACTAGTTGGGCAAATGTCACAAGGATGCTGGGTGATTGTATTAGTCTATTTGGGCTGCCTTGACATAATACCACACACTGGGTGGCTTACACAACAGAAATTTATTTTCTTATGCTTCTGGAGACTGGAAGTTCAAGATCAAGGTGTGGTCAGTGCTGGTTTCTAGGGAGGCCTCTCTTCTTGGCTTGTAGACAGCCACCTTCTCATTGTGTCTTCATATGGTCCTTTCTCTGTGCACTCAGAGAAGGAGAAAGCTCTCTGATGTCTCTTCCTAAGGACACCACTCCTATCAGATAAGAGCCCTGCACTTCTGCTTTCAGTTAACCTTTATTGCCTCTTTATGCACCCGATGTCAAAATGCAGTCAGTCACTCTGGGAGTTAGAACATCAACATATGAACTTCGGGGGACACAATTCAGGCTTTAACAGTGATCCAGGA
The DNA here is from genome assembly GCF_000696425.1 of Galeopterus variegatus. NCBI lineage: Eukaryota > Metazoa > Chordata > Mammalia > Dermoptera > Cynocephalidae > Galeopterus > Galeopterus variegatus. Next base: position 508,274 of record NW_007726224.1, on the reverse strand, counting down.
AAAGCCATGGAACTTTCTGGGCCTCTTATCCTTATATCCATAAAATGAGAATTCAGGGCCAAATGTTTTTTAAGATTCTTTTCTCTGTATAATAATTTTGGCACATTTTTCTCCCCCTAGAAGCCAGAAAAATAATTGATGACACTCCTGTGCTCCTACCCACCTTCCCCAATTTTACCTTCTCTTTTGTCTTCCATCTAGTTCCATAGAAGATGTAAGATTTCCCAGGACAGCTGAGTGCCCCATTCCACCTGGAAAAATAGGAGATGAAGGCCTTGGACTCTTCCTGGCAAGTGAGCAGACCAGCTAAATGGGGCCAACAGTGACTGATGAGCAAGTTCCGATTCAGCAACCAGAGGAGCTTAAGGGCAATTCAATAGCTCTCAGATGATGAACTTGAGAGCAATGAGCAATATGAATCTATTAATGGCAAATCACATCATGAAAAATGGATCGGCCTTGGTTTGAGCTTTATAAACGAGGGCATGAAAGGGACAGAGTAGCTTTGATGTTGTGGACCTGAGGGACACATTGAGCCATAGCCTAGTGAAATCATGAAACTGGCAGATGAAGATGTAGTTGTGCAAAGCATTAAATTAACCCTAAGCTCAGAAGCACTGCATGCTGAAGTCTGTTTTACTGTTTTCATATTGAACAGTTCTTGGTGACCATGTTTCCTGTCTTTAGTGATTTGGGGTCCAACACAGATGGGTTTGAGTTTGTTTATTTGTAAGTACACTGTTGTCAGGGCAAGTTTTGCTAAGCAGCAACTCCATTGATGTTGGAAAGGGCAGGTAGTGGTAGTTCTGCTTCATTGCAGATGTGATATGAAATCTGAAGCCTCAGATCACAACATGAATCCCTGTTTAGCTGGTCCTTGCTTGCTCCACAGGCCTCATCTGCATGTGGGGCAAATACTAAGCCAATGTGCACTGATTCAGCCCTTGCAATTAAACTAAACATCGCTTTTACACTAGTTGCTAAAGAGTCACAGCCTGTGCTCATAGTGTGCTCGAACACTTGCCTGGAACTTCCAGCATTTCCCAAGATCCGCTAAGTAGAATGTGGCCAGGCCCTGCTGGGCATCTTTTGTTCTGACACTATATCTGCCCTCTGTTCCAGTTCCAGTTGGTTGGAGTTTGTGGCAGATGGAGATGCACTGTCCAGATTCTCCTTCAATGAAGGACTTAATGGTTCCAGTGCAAGGAATCCAGTCGGTGGATTCTATCCAATATTTGGTTTGGCTACAGAAAGCAGAGACCGTGCTCTTCTTGGGACAACGATATCAAATAAATGAGCAAGGTAGGGCTGAAGGGCTAAAGGGCCTGGCAAATTTGGCTCAGTGGAGATTCCTCTGATAGGCAGTATTTTCTCTGAACCCCCCTTGGTTGGCCACAGTTTTTTGAGGTCTGGTTCTTGGTGCAACATCTCCCTTCCCCCTCTTCAATCTTGCTTCCTCACTCTTTCTGCCACAAATCAACACCTAATAAAATTTGGGGACACCTAATTAACCTTGGGGACACCTAATTCAGTCCCAGCATCTGCTTCCAGAGAACACAACCTGCAGCAGGAAGGTTTTATGAGTTGTTAAGTGTTTTTACTTCCAGCCCTGCTTATATAAACCAAGTTGTTTTTAGTTCCCAAGGCACCTCATGTTCCCTCAGGCATCTACACCTTAGCACCGGCTGCTCCCTCGTCTTGGTGTATCTTCCCTGTCCTAACTTTTCACTTGAATTTGTCTGCTCTTTCTTTCAGAACCCATCAAAATCTCTCAGTCCTTGAAAGCCTCTCATGATTGTATTGAAGCTCCACTGCTGTGTAACAAACTACCACAAACTTAAAATAACACAAATTGACTGTCTCATAGTTCCCTATGGGCATGAATTACCTGCATATTCTGCTCAGAATATTACAGGGCTGAAACCAAAGTGTTGACCAGAGCTGTGATATCATCCAAGGCTTAGGGTCCTCTTCCAAGCCCGTGTATGTTTTTTGGCAGAATTCAGCTGCTTGTGGTGTTATAATTGATGTCCCATTATCTTGGATGTTTGCTTTCTTCCAGGCCAGCAGAAAAGTATCTCTTCAACATTTCATCTTCTTTTCAAGGGCTCACCTGACCAGGTCTGGTCCACCCAGGATAACCTCCCTTCTGATTAATTCAACATCAACTGATTAGCAACCCAATTACAGGGGTGATATCCCATTAAATTGACACATTCTGCTTACATGCCAGGGGAACAAACCCTATCTGCAGCACAGCCAGTCACCATAGCAGAGGCAATGGAGAGTGTCTTGGCAATGAAATGTTCTAGACCTAGAAGTGGTACAAGGACTTTTGCTCAGAACTCATTAGCCAGAACCAAATGCATGGTCCCTCCAACAGCAGGACAGTCAGGAAGTGCCTGCGATGTGGACAAATGGAAATATTTGACAACCATTAGTAAAGACTATCAAAGAGGGCAAAGATTTTGTCCATTATTTCTGGATCCCTAGTACATACTCAGTGATTGAAAGACTGTCAACATGTGGACACCAAAAAAGAACATTTTGATAAAACTTAAAAAAAAGAAAGAACATTTTCAAGGCACTTAATGGACCTTCTCTTCCTCCCTTTTGCCATCATGAAGCTCAGAAAATGAAAATTAATTCAACTGTGTTTTCATGGCTATTTTGTATTTATTATCAGCTTGACAAAAACACTGTTATTGAAATTAAGAAAAATAAACCCCACATTTGGAGATCAAAGAGCATAAAAACATTTCAGTGATATTATATTTAAATGAAATAATGGATATCTATTATGTATGTTATCCTTATTTATTTATTTTTTTTATTCCTTAGGAGTCTTCAGTCCCTTTGCCCATGTGCTGAGGGTACCTACTCTCTCTGCAACTCTAAAAAGGGATGTTAAAATAGGGTTAGAAATTAGGCATGGTGTGAATTAAATATTCAAAGCAACCAGTTTTATTATCTTTGTAAGAAAATGCCCTTGAAAAAGCAAATTTTGAACTTTTCTTACATTGTAGTATTTGTTAATGTTGTCAGGATGAGACAGATGAACTTCAGAGCAGTGATGCACAAACAGTTCATCTAAGCAGCCAGAGCATCGGGATGATAACTTTGGGAGGAACAATGAACAGACTGAAGCCATATCAGTTTTTCCCCCAACCACTGATTTAAGATAGAACATGGTAGTTACTTCAACATTTTGTCTGCTGAAAATATGTCTAAAGAATCCTCATCAGTGACTTCACTTTGATTCTTCTTCTACAGTTGGAAATTTTAGATGTAATTATCAAATTAATGAATTTAACACCCTCTAGAGATAGGCAGAGTGGAGTACTAGATAAGTAGATATGGAAGAGGTAGTCCCTTCTAGTACTGAGAGCCAAGGGTCCCAGTCTGTCATCAGGCGAGTTCAATTCCTGTCCCATAAGAGGGATACCAGGCATGAGGATGGGAACAAAAGTTAAGGAGCTGTTGAGAAAACTTGGCTGGCCAGTGCCACTCTCTTTGTACTGAGGCTGCAGAAGACAATGTCATTACTCCAAGTTCTAGATGACCCCAGAACAAAGGAACCTCGGGCATTGAGATTCTAAGACTTAGAGATTTCAGAACCAGGTTAAGGAAAGCAGGGAGAGGTGAGCCAAGTCGGTAAGAAATAAGACATCTGGGTGAGTAACAGAAATCCAGAGGTGTATGAAGTACATGTAAATGGCCCAGATTAGGTGCTCATTTAACAATCAAACCACATATGGGCAGTCTAGAACATCAGGTCTTGGCAGATGTGGACAGAATAAGATAGATAATGGGGCAAGAATAAACCAGTGTGGGACCAGCACTCAGCAACTTGACAAGAAATAGGCCAGGTAATCAATGGCTGAATGGCGAAAGAAGAGAAACAGAAAATGACATAAAGACCCTGGGTTAGTGATAACAGGAATGATAAACAGGTATGCCTCAGGAACTAGGATTCAGGTAGAAGGAAATCCAGATCAACTTCCTGCAATAACACATTTACCCCATTTAAAAACTATAGGTTTATTTGCCCTAAAACTAAAGAGCAATTTCTAAAACTTGTGCAAGAAGCAATGAACTGGAATATACACCATAAGGTCAAAAGCTAGACCACTGTAGCTGCCTGAGGAACAATTGAGCATGGTGTTGGTAATAACAAGTTGGAAGAGTCAGGATGCAGTAGGAGATTTCTGGACTGGGACAGGCTCTTCATGCATGCAGATAGTAGGTGCTCAATAAATATTTTTTTAAATGAAAGCATAGCTAGTCTTTGCCCTCAAGGAGTTTATGGGCCAATAGAATAGAACACAGCATGACTATGTAGCATTAACTGCTGGCCCCACCTAACACAGAAAGCAAGACGTGAATCATTTCAATAGAGTTCTCTCTTCTTCCCTGGTGAGAGGTAAGAGACACTTGAAAATCATCAGCAAGATCACTAACCCTGCTGTAATGACAAAAAGATTTTTGACATAAGTATAGAAGTTTCTTAACGTATTGCAAAATCAGTTGGTGTAATATTGAAGGTCTTGTGGCATCTGAGACTGCACATCCTAAAGAGGGCAGACATGTCCCAGCACTGCTGAATTTCACAAGTGAGAAAATCCTTAGAGCAGCAGCAACCACTTGATTCAACAGGATGATGGAGACACTGTGGTCCAGCAAGAACTTGAGCAAGTGGTCAGATGAGCTATATAGTCCTGGTTGTTGTTTGAGAGGTCATTCCTTTTGGGAAAGGTTATGCATGATCTTGAGATGAAAGGACCTTCTTCTACTCTTCTTCCCTTGAAAAGAAATCTATCTGTTACCCAAAACAAGCTAGGCAAGACTTCTTTTGTTCTTAGTTATTAAAGGTCCCAAGGGGTCTTGGATGGGCACCTGTTAATCATTAATACTGTTAAGAGAGTTCACAACCCCACCTGAAACTGATCCCTAGGCTCCAAATTCAAGTTATTTCCACTGAACTGATTGCTAATATGGGAGCAAAAGCCAACTACTACTAAGGACTCCCTGAAGTCAAGAATATTCTTGAAGCCTTCGGCCACATGACCTGATGTGTGGGGCATGACAAGAGCTCTGGGAAGAAAAGGGAAAAGAGCTTATGTCTTTATGATTTAATCTGGTTCATAGGAATGTTGGTCATTGAAAGCAAGACCTAGAGAGATAGAGCAACCTCAAGTTCCATGTGAACCAGTGTTGGTAGCTTAGGGGAAGTATCTGAAGATGGGATAGGGTGAGAAGAAGGATTACTTTGATTACTTTTAACAAGTGTGGCTTTCAACATGAAGATGAGGGTGAAGGATCAGACACCACACAGTGGTCAGTCAGTCACTCCTGTTACTCACTAATGAGTACTCATTCCTCAATCTTCTTACTCCAAGGGATGATGCAGGTGGAAAAGGCAAACAGGTTGCAAGAAGCACAGGGATTGAGAAAGCAAGAAAAGTTTTCCTAAATTCCCATCATAGGCTGTATACAATTAAAGTCTGGGACAGTAAAAAACCTTTCCCAATCCTGCAACTGTAGGCAAGTAGAAAAGCTGCACTGGTTCTAATCCCTTTGTAGGCTCTGATTCTTGCTTGAGAAGATCAAATCTAAGGAAAGTTGGAAAGTGTCCTTTGTAGCTGATGCCCTTGACTTACATTTCTTGCTTCTTCTTCTGGCATTTGGGTACCCGACTTATGCCTCAGCCATTAGGAACTATTGCTTAGTGAATAAACCATCTCACTCACCCCAGGTCCCTTGATTATGCTGCTTTTGAGTTTAATCTTTCCACCTGGATCACTCCTGTGTCCTTCAAAACTCAGCCTGAATTTGTAAGGCAGTGAAACTACTCTGTATGATACTATAATGGTGAATACGTGACATGACACATTTGGCAAAACCCATAGAACTGCATAACACAAAGAGGAAATCTTAATGTAAAATTAAGTTAATAATATGTTAATATCGGTTCATAATTATAACAAGTGTAGCACACTAATGTTACATGTTAATAGTAGGAGAAACTGTATATGTGTATGTTGGGGGGGTAGTAGTGGGAACTATCTGTATTTTCTGCTCAATTTCTCTGTAAACCTAAAATTTCTATAAAAATAAAGCCTATTACAAAAAAAAAATGAACAAACAAAAAAACTCAGCCTGAGAGCATTCTCTTTTAGTTACACTTCTTTGATCCGTCAGAATGCTGAAGAATCCCTTTCAGAGGACCTTGGACCTCTGTATGCACACTTTTTCCATGTTTGATGTCTGATGCTGACTTGTCTGTCCCACTAAGCTGTGAGCTCTCCAAGGACCTGGGCTGTAATATCATTTCAAGCCACCTGGTAGGAGTAATGCCACATGCATCAGTAAGTGCTGAATAAATATTTGTTGGATGTTTAAAGGAAAGAATGAATGAAAATGTACTCACTTTCTAAAATCCTTCATTTTACACTGTAGAGAGAGATTCTGATAACTTTCAGAATTGTCCTGATTATTACTTCTTATAATTCCTGTTTAAATGCAGTTCATCAAAGCTGTCATCACTGAGGTAAGGTCTCAGTCTCTCAGGGCAACGACTTGGAAGAACTACTAGTCACACTTTCTTCTCCCTGACTTTGTTTTGTTTCAACTACTATACAAATAATAACTAGACTCTCAGCTCTCCAAAATTATAGAATCACAGTAAAGTTGGACCCCACCAAGCAAAAGAAAGGAAATTCCACAGCTGAGGATATTGCTGTAAGGGGTAAATCTGTCTCATCACTATTTTTGTGCCATTATATACTTTGAACTTTCTAAAGTGATGTGTAAGAAATATAGAAAAGAAAAAGTGGCATGGATACCATGTTATAAACAACTTCTGCAAAGCTCTTTCAAGTATTTTCTCATCAAAGGACCCATTGCCTTTTGGGTACAGCCAATCTTGCAGACTCCCCAGGAGACCCAAGTTTCATCATGGAAACAGTCAATAATGTGTCCCAAGGTTCAGAACCTCTATCTATACTCAAGGTTCCAGGAACAATTTCTTGTGACTCCCATGACTTCCATTTACTTGTGGCTTGGGAATCAGAGAACCAAGTTCAAGCTCTTTCTAAACTTATGCTCTCAGAATATTTTCCTGACACATCCAGATCGCAAGCACAAATGCTCTCTTCAAAATAAAATTTTCTTTTTAGTGTTAAATTTTGAAACTAGAAAAGATATTTTTTAATTAGCCATGTCATCAGAGGGATACAGCTAAGAAAATAATGTAGAAAGGTATAAAACCCTTAAATGATTTTCTTTTCTTTTCCCTAGCAAGCAACCTTCATATTTATTTGGCTGACACTTACATGACAATGACTTTGTATCTAATGACTACATGCACTTTGAGGCAGAAGAGTGGTAAAGAAGTTCTAACTACATTCATAAAAATATTGATGACGTAGTACAATTAAGTAGATTTCAGAATTTATAGCATGCTTTTGTGTTTTCATTTCCTTCAATTCTCACAACAGCCCTATAAGGGTTAGCTAGGGGGTAGGCAAGATTACCTACTGGAAAGAGCAAAGGTTTTAAAATAAGATAGCCCAGCTTTCAATTACAACTGTGTCGTTCGTAGCTCTGTGATCTTCATCTAGTGGCTTGAGATATCTCAGCACTGATTTCTTTATAACTACGATAATAATATCAATTTCATGCCTGCATTATTCACTCAATAGACACTGAGTGTCTACAATGTTTCAGGTACATGTATAGATTTGACGATACAATGATGAAAAAGATTCATTTATAAAAATTAATATAGAGTAACTGAATTAACCTACATGAATTGCCTAGCATATATGATAGATGCTCAAAAAATGTGATGATCCCCTGCAACTATATTTTACAGATGAAGACATTAAATTCAGAATAGTTATGTGATTTCTCTTTGATCAGATCACATACTTAGTAAGTGACAAAAAACAGCATTTAAAACTAGACATATCAGTCAAGGTCCTGGCAGAAAACTGAAATTTCAACTGGGATTTTGGAAGGAACTTTGCATGAATTATTAACAGAAGTGTCAGTCAGGTTAAGGGAGCCCAAAAGAAATGCTGAAGCACCCAGAGACTAACAACAGCCTGCAGATCATTAATAGTTCCTAGTTCTAAAGGGGAGAGGAGGGAGGTGTGGAACAGGAGGTTCACCCAACAAGAGCTGTACTTAGGGAAGAACACAGCCACTTACAGGACTAATCTGAAGCTGAGAGGGAATGGAAAGAATGAAGTCTTATAGTCATTATCCTCCCACCCTCCAATATCCTACTGGCACCAGAAATTCAAACTTAAAGAAAGCCACAGGACAAAGGAGTGCTGGTGCTGCAATCTGTGAAGCTCAGCCTCTTGTAGCATAGAGAATTATAGCAAAAGGCAGAATCTGCCTTCTTGCCCCAGTAATTCACACCCCTTTATGTATAAACTACACTTATTCTCTATCAAGACCCCCAAAATCCTATCAGTCATGCCATCTGGCTTAAAATCCATAATCCATAATCCATGATCCGTTTCAAGTCCAGATATAGGTGACGTTATTTCAGTGCAGTCCTTTGCATGAGAATCTTCCAGAACCAGAGAACTGCAAACTAATAAGACAAGTTACTGTCCCACAAACACTCAGCATACAATGGTGAGACAGGAACAAAATAATTTCAATTGACACATTTAAAAACATAGGGACAGGAGGTGCACAGCAGTCATTGGTCCATAGCAATGAAATCCATTGGGCACTTGTCAGGTCTCCTGTTCCAGGGCCAGGGAATTTTCCTTGATGGGGCCCAGTTTGCAACCTGGGACTTATTCCCTAGTCCACTCCTCTTTTCAACTCTTGGCTCTCCCTTTTTCAATGGGTGAAAATAGAAGTGCCTTCTCTCACTGTATCTCCTAGTGAACCAGTAAAAATTGTGTCTTCCTGCACCATCACTTGGAGCTCAGCTAGTTTAGAGTTGTCAGTTCTCAAAAAATAATGCCTCCACCAGAACTACAAGTGTAAATAATACCACTAAACATGAAGTTGAGCCTGGCATCTGGTCACTTCATGTTCCTGATACACTGAAACTGTAGGCAAATAGGATGAGTGGCTGAACAGAATGGGATGACTGATCTCAACTATCAAAGGGATGTTGGCAAACAGTAACCCAGGGGTCAGGGATGATTATGTATGAAATACAGACACCTCTGGAGTACAGCATGTACTTCTATGTCCTATGATAAAAGTTAATAGAAAACTACAACAACACAATATAGAAAGAATATCAAATAGCATAGACACTCTGGAATAAAGGTTTGAAGAAAGAAGACAAGGAACCATGATCAGTCAAGATATTTACTGAGGGCAAAAGGAATAGAAAATGAGGTAGTGGAAGAAGTTGCAAATACCATGTGACCATTTGCAGATCTCAGGACTGTGCAGTTTCATCTTTGCTTTGATATAAATATATTTATTTGCGGGCCAGCCCGGTGGCACACTGGAGAGTGCGCCGCTTGGGAGTGTGGTGGCGCTCCCGCCGAGGGTTCGGATCCCATGTGGAGACCGGTTCCAGCTCACTGGCTGAGCGCGGTGAGGGCACAACACCAAGGGTTGCGATCCCGTTGCCGGTCCCCGGTACGGGCGCGACACCGAGGGTTGCGATCCCATTACCGGTCAGTAAAAAAAAAAAAAAGACAAAAAGGAAAAATATATATATATATATTTATTTGCATGTATAATTTTTCTTCCTATCCTATTATCCTACTATTCGATACAAAATGTTTTAATAGTGGTTAACTTTTTATCTCAGTATTTAAGTTGTCATATTTCAACAGGAGAGTATGATTCAGCTAGGAGAATGGGCACCACCAAAAAGCTAAAGTGACATGTGAGACTTTGTGCATCTTATTTTGGGGATATGGTTAACATATTTGTAGTGGTGCAAGAGTTAGCTGCAATATGTAAGACTGAAATATGATTCTGTTATTACTTAATTTCAAAGTTCAAAATATTTTTTTTTTAAATAGCGTTGCACCTGTTTGAGGAACCTCCATACCATTTTCCATAGAGGCTGCACCATTTTGCAGTCCCACCAACAATGTATGAGAGTTCCTTTTTCTCCGCAACCTCACCAACATTTAATCAACCACATTGTATATTGACAAAATAAAAATTTAAAGGAAAAAAACAAAAAAATAAATAAATAAATAAATAAAATAAAAATAGCGTTGCATGAGTGCCAGGTTGACAAGGGGTGGACTGTGTTCTACATTTTGCTTCATCAACCAAACTGGCACTTCCTTGCAAATCCCCTTCTCAGCATGGTACTAGGTTAGAATTGGCCAAAAAAGAAACGTGTATGCAATTTGGAAGCCAATTATTTTTTAAACTCTTTGTGGTCAGATACAGAGGGTGGAGTTTCCGTGTTGTGCTCACTGTCATCTCTGCCATATCTTTTCTTATTATTATTACTGTCCTAACACTGGTCAACACCAACTCCAGATTTGAGGCCATCACGAACCATCCAGCACAAATCAAGCATCCAGAAGGCTGCTCCCTCATGAGTGGCCCCAGGTGAGACCAGTAGACGAATCACCTGTATGAGAACAGACCAACTTGCAGACCACCAGACTGTGAGCCAACAAAAATGGTCTTTTTTTTAAATGTTGAAACTATTAACTGTTGGGATGGTTTGTTATGTAGCAATAGAGAAAAAATATGCTTGGTATTAATAATGGCAAATGTTAGTAAATAAAATCAATATTTAAACATATACTTAAAATAACGTACTTCTGAGCTAGTGTCATAAATAACTAGATTTATTAATTGGCACTATAAACCTCATAGGATCTTTTTTTTTTTCCATGAGCTCAGTGATGGCTCACATTTGGCAGTGTATGTAAGTATCTGCATGCATGTATGTGTGTGTGCATGCGTGTGTGTATGTGTTGGTGTATTTTTGACAAATCACAAAATCAATCATACACTAGGCAATCAATAAATTTTTTGAATTGGATTGAATTGAATTGAATTGAATTGAATCGAATCGAATTGATTGCTTGAAAACATTTGGAGCCCCATGGAATAATAGAAGGTTCATGAGTTTGGAATTTAGGGTATTCCATTATGTATCAATTCTGTGCCAACTGTTTAATTAATGGAAAATATAGTATAGTGATTAAATAAGTGTAGTGTAGAGCCAGATTATTTGGGTTTAAATTTCAGCTCATGTATTTACTGATTATTTCACAAACGAGCAAGTTTCTTAGCCCCTTCTGCCCCATTTCTTTACCTGTACAATTTACCATCACTAAAGCTGTTGTGAGGATTGAGTGGTTTAGATCCAAATAGTGCTTGGCACATAGTAGGTGTTCAGTAACTGTGCATATTTTAAATTATAAGAATTTCAGCCTCAATTTCTTCATCTATAAAAATGGCAATCATTGCAACAATCTCCTAGGACTATGAAAATTGCCAACAAAATATGTGTAAACAAAAGGTCCAGCTTACAAGAGACTATAATCATGTTTCCCTCCCTGCCTTCCTCTCTTCTCCATTTCTTCCCCTCATCAACACAAGCCTGGGAGCGTCTTGGCCTCACAACCAAGGGAAGTCCATTCATATTAAGGTCCTGTGAGGGTCAAATGAGAATATACATGCACAAGTGAAATGTTCTTTACATGGAAAAGGACTGCAAATACTATTTGTTCCTGTTCTTTTCCTTTCCAGTTAGAGACTTAGATGTCACTAAAGAGACAGTGGGGCTCTCTTGAAAGCATTCATCTTCAGAGCAAAGCCTTAGCTTCCCTACTTGGTCTCTCCATGCCTCAGTTTGTTCATCAGCAAAGTGAGAGTTCTAATAGGACATATGACACATTCTCAGTGAACTTGATTGGAAAAACATCACAAAGGAAGAGATGCAAAAGGGAAATACGAAGAAGCTAAATTCCAATCATGTTATTCCTCTACTCAGTGTCCCCACTGGGTAAGGGAAGGGGACAAATTCCTTGGAGCCTGTCTTCTATAGCCTTCTTCAAGGTAGAAAAGCCACATTGTCAGCCCAAGTTCTTCCCAAGTAATGCATGAATCATCAGTGCCAAAATACCTGATTTTCTTCAAACATGTGCTGAACTTCCAAGCTTCCAGGACTTGGCTCATGCCTTCCTTTATTCCTTGAAGACTCTTCCCTGAGATTTTTTCCTGCAGAATATCAATTTGAAGTCTTCTCAATGCTGCAGTTAATAGGTTGTAATTCCCTCCTATTTATTACCATTGTACTTGTACCACCATCAGACTTACACATGTTACACTTTATCTAGGATTAAAATTTACAGGAAGCATCTCCCCTATTTGTTTATCTATTCTTTGAGGGCAAAGATGATATCTCATTCATTTTTGACACTCTCTATTGCAGTTAGCAAATTGCCTTGCACATGTTATATGTTTAATAAATATTTATTCTTGTTTTTTTAAAAAGCGAGGGTCTAGAACCTGAACCTAATCCAATTAAAGAAAAATGAATGCAATTGAAAAATGACAAATGATAAAGCAAAGATTAATTTTGTTTTTGGATTGTCTGGTTGCAACTTGACCATTATGGACAAATAAGCAATTACTGTCAGCCTTGTTAAGGTGTAAATGCTAACTAATTTAAATGGGATTACACTACGTAAATAGTATTGATTTTTATTTTGTATTAGAGTAAATCACTGTTAGAAAATAGCCTTCCAAGTCAATTGTTCTAATTTAAAACCTAATTATTTTAATTATTCCCTAAAGCAAGTACATTATATTCTGTGCATATATCCCACGAAAGTATACTGAGCCTATGTACATACACATTGCACTAGAATATCGAACAGACATGGCTAGGGTTTGCAGCTCATTATTCTGTTTGTATGAACCCTACTCGTGTCAAGCCCCATCTTCTCACAGAAACACTCCCTGTCCATCCCCACTCAAGTTTTCTTAAAGAGCACTTTTTGTGCCACAGTCTGGACCCAACATCTGCATATGCATGGTTATTTGTATCACATGAAGTAATTCCCAGCTCAAGTGAAGGTGAGGCACTGTGAAGGTGGCAGGCCTGGAAAGCTCGCCCTGTGTACTGGGGGTCCCAACCAGAGCTGAGACTGTATCAGATATACACGAGCAGGCAAGGGGGACAGTAGAAGCAACCTACACACAGAGCAAGAGCAAGGGAAATATTGTTGTACATGCATTTGGGGGTGGGGCCAAGAGAGAGTGTTCTTTCTTTGCAGTTATTCATCCTCCAGCCCCATGAACTTGTGTCAGCCCTGAAAAGAGAGAGGCTGCCTCAATGCTTCCCTGAGACAGAGGGACACAGCATCACGGCTTAGGTGCTTAGTGGAGATGATGTGAGGAGTGAGGCTTCCACATGGAGCTCAGAGTGCTCTGATGCCCTGAAATGGGAGCAAATGCAGCACTCTGGCCCCTGGCAATGCTCAGGCTTGGGGAGAGGCCTCAGCTGTGGCAGGAGTGAAGCTCCCATTGCTTTCTCCAAGTGGGTATCAACAAGAGGGAACCAGAGCAGATGATGGAGAAAGAAAGAGCTTGAGAGATCATGTGACACAAAACTCTAAAGCTCCAGGAATGCAGGGGCAGGAATGAGCCAGAGAAATGGCAAGGTCTTTATTTATAGAGATCAAACATAAGGAGCAGTTGAGAGAACCATTGTGTTGGAAAAGACTAAACCCATTTAGAGAATTTTAAGCATTTATAGTGAAGACAGTGGGTGCCAGTTACAAGGAAAGTCCAGTCAGTTAGGTTGCAGGAAGAATCCCTAATCACCAGAGTTGACAAGCAAGCAGACAAGCTGCCCAGGCAGCAGTCAGCTCACTCTCATCCGAAGTATGCGAGCAAGGAGACTGGATCCCATCAACAAGGTTGAGCTAATCTTTGGGCCAGAGGAAGATTAGCTGTTGCAGGGAAGTAAAAGAGACTAACCCAGTATGATTCCAGAGAGAAGAGATAAGACTGTAGGTTCATTGAATTTACAAGGAAATAGACTTTAGCTCATTAGACAGGGCTTATTACCAATAAAGCAGGCGGCCACACAAATTGGTGAAATAGCTCTTTATCAACAGGCATGTTCAAGCAGAGTTTAGCTGACTGCATAACAAGGTTGCTCTGCTCTGGATAAAATTAGAAAAATAGGTGTGTGTGTGTGTGTGTGTGTGTGTGTGTGTGTGTGTGTGTGTGTGTGTGTGTGTAACAGCTAAACCTTATCATCTGATGTATAAAATTTCATACGATGATAGTGTAGATGCTATTAATAATGATAGAAAAGACCCTACATAACACTTACTATATGCCATCCACTGTTCTAAGCACTTAAAATGTGCTAACTCATTTAATTCGCAAACAACCTTATGAAATAAGTACTATTGTTACTATTCTCACTTTACAGATGAGGAACTGGAGCACAGAGAGGTGAAGTAACTTGCCCTGGCTCTCACAGATAATAACCAGGATCACACCCAGCCAGCCTAGCTCCACTATCCATGCTCTGAACTACCATGCTACATTAGCTAACATGGGCCTGGGGCACTCAGAGACTCACTCGTTTAGCCTTGACAACCTTGAGGTCCCTCCAAAAATCTAGCACAATTTGGAAAACTGCTGAGCTAAAAGGACTGTACGGTCTCTTCTGATTCTAATTTCTATATGGATAAATTCACAAATGCAAAGCTCAGAGGACTTGGGCTCTGCAGATGAAATCAATTTCTTCTCATCTTTATCTGGACAGTGTGTCCCAGGAGGAGCATTTCTCAGCTGAAAGCAGGCTCTGGCCTGGTAACAGAGAGAACCGCATTGCCTGTGGCCTCTGTTCTGCTCACAGCTTTCCAACAAATAGAAACTTGTCTTGCAGAAAAATCTCTCTTCATCTTCTGGGTCACAAATTACCCTCCAAGTAACTCATTAGCAAAAAAAGGAAGGGAGGAAGAGGGGATGGAGAAGGAAAGAGAGGAAGGAAGGAAGGAAGGAAGGAAGGAAGGAAGGAAGGAAGGAAGGAAGGAAGGAAGGAAGGAAGGAAGGAGGAGAAAAGGAAAGAAAGAAGGAAGGAAGGGCACAAAGACAGAGAGGGTAATAGACGCAAGCTTCTGGATGCTAAATGTTAGCCCCTCAGCAGGTGAAGGAAAGCAGACGTCCACTTACATAATACTCTTCACTAGAATAGTCCCCTTAATCTACTCTGTCTTCTGTCATCCGCTAGAACTGGGAAGATGCATGAGCCAAGGACCTGAAAAGGAATCCAATCTTTTTTTCCAAAGCCACCATATGCTAGGCTTGAAACCAAATTCTCTAACATACGTACCCAACAGCAACTGAACTTGAACAATTATGCCATAATGTCAAGCGCAGAGTCCTTGCTGCATTTGTCTTCAGGAATTCCCAGAGCCTCTCTAAGCTTTGTGAATCCTGCCAGCTTGCCTCGGTCCTCTTTGGGGCACTTCTCAGTTCATAGGCCCTGGGCCGAAGATGCCTTAAACTCTCTACCCATTTGTTATAAGTTAATACAACACACCCACTTTACTGATGTTAAACAAACACATTAGAACAGAATGAGAAAGGAAGCTGAAAGAGAGGGATTCTGGAGATCATCAAATACCATCATTTTTCAGACAAGGATATTGTGGCCTGAAGAAGCAAACTCAGGACTAGAACTTGGATTTCTGGTCTCTAATTCAGCATTTGGTTTGGGCATTTTTCCCTCTCTCGTTATTCCACATTATATATGAGTATGTGTCTTTGCAGAACATTGCATGTCTCCTATCTTCTTTAACCCCTCCCTTTACAGGCTCACAAAAGATTTGGTCCATGTTGCTGACCAGCCCTATGTTCCATCTATTTTGAAATAAGACAAAATTTACAAGAGGTCCATTTGGCCAGAGATAAATTTCATCACAAAGGAACCCTCCACTCTTGCTCATTTTTTTATGTTACCAATGTTGTTAAAGGTCTAAGCACTTTTCTTCAGGATGAATAGATAGTTCTTTGTCTTACCTACATCAGGGTAGTATAAATGATCACTGATGTCTGCCCCTGCCCAATAAGCAGTTCTAGACAGAGCTGACCATTCTTTTTTTTTTTTTTTTTTCCTTTTTGTCTTTTTTCATGTCCGGCAACGGATCGCAACCCTCAGTGTCGCGCCCGCATCGGACCGGGACCGGCAACGGAATCGCAACCCTCGGTGTCGCACCCGCACCTCGCTCAGCCAGTGAGCGGGAACCAGTCTGTATGTGGGATCGAACCCTCGGCAGGAGCGCCACCGCGCTCCCAGGTGGCACACTGTAGCAGTGTGCCACCGGGCCAGCCCCCAGAGCTGACCATTCTGTCTTCTTCCTGGTTCCATGCAGCCTTTTGGTGTTTCTCTCTCTCTCTCTCTCTCTCCCCCTCTCTCTCTCTTTCTCTCATGTTCTGATGCATTGTACTCTATCTCCATATCCACGAGCAGACCTCAAGATGCTGATGTGAATATTTCAATTCATGATGGAGGGGAAGGTTTGGCTTAGGCCCTGAGCTTAAACTGCATCTCCAGTCGGCATTCCTGGTGCTCTTTCAAATATAGCCAGGGCAACTGTAAAGAGGTGCTGCTTTTACAAGATAAATAATGGTAGTCTTGGGTTTTAAACTATAAAATTGCACATATACCCATGAGTTCTGCTAATATGACAAAATCAATGTCGACATATAAATGGGGGAGAAAAGACAGTAAAATTCCAGTTAATAAATGTAGAAGGAAAGAGGAAAATCTAGAATCAACAGGAGGAAAACATCCAGGAATAACTGGTGCACACATGATCCACACACTAGGGTATGAGAGATTGAAGAGAAACAGGATTTGCAAAATCTCAAAGTATCTCACCCAAGATATTTGTCAGCAACAAAGGGAAAGATAGTGACTTTACAATGGAAAAACTTGGTAGACACCAGTTAAACTGAGTGATCAAGGTAGGCATAAACTGTAATAAGATGTACTGACATCATGAAACCCTTGACAGGGTGTACTGAGAAGGACGTCACATCATTTTGGGGGCATTCTTGGCAAAAACAGATAGCCTCACTTTGATAGTAAGACAACATTGCACAAATGCAAATTGTGAGACATTCTACAAAACAACTGACCCTTACTCTTTAGAAGTGTCAAGATCGTAAAAGACAAAAAAAGGCTGCAGAATTTTTACAGATTGAAGGTAACTAAGGAGAAATAACAACTCAGTGCAACATAGGATCTTAAACTGAATATTGTAAGAGAATAAGAACGTTATTAGAAAAATTGCTGAATTTTGGAAAAAGTCTTTGTCTGTAATTCAATAAATAGTATTGTACCAATGCTAATTTTCTGGTCTTTATAATTGTACTATATTCATATAAGATGTTAATATTGTTAACATTAGGAGAAGCAGGGTAAGGAATGTAAAGAAACAGCTTATACTATTTTTGCAATTTTTCTCTGTCTAAAATTAGTTTAAAATAAAACATTACAGTTTGAAAAAGCTTGCTACTTTAATTCCATTCTTCTCTTGTGAACATTGCATGTGTTTTCCAGAAGTACGACCATCCTTGGTTATGGTACCAATAAAATAACAACCAAACCCAACATTGATTCCTTAGAGAATTCACAACAAAAACTTAACATTAAATAATGTCAAAAAGAGTCATTCAAATTGTTCACCCAAACTACTATTAATATATGCCATGAAGTACAATGAAACACACATAATGGACCTTACATTTTGGCTCTCTAAGCCTCAGTTTCCTTATCAATACAATTGGCATAACAGCAATGTCTATCTGTAGTAGGAAGAGCAAGAATTTGATCTTCACAAATCAGTTGTGTTTTGGAATTAAATATCTTCTATAACATTTATTTGCTTTTCAAAAATACCCATAATGCCATTTTTACTGTTTATTTCCTAAACCCATATTTCTCATTATATCTTGATTTCACTCACTAGCAAAAATCTTTACCAGCAATGATATTTTTCCAGAAATATAATCCTGTGGTTGGCAAGAGTTATTCTGTCCAGAAAGATAAAGGGGCACATGCAGATGGGCTGTTTCTATGATAAGTTACATTTAGAATCATTTTGTATAAAGAGGTTTTATGTATGTGTAATGGGAACTGAACTGCCATTTCCTGGAAAGGGACCTCAGAATGTCCTATAAGGACAGACAACAGGTAACTACTGTTCATTCAGTGTCTACTGGATCTTGGGGACATGGTTGATACTTGACCTTCATTATCACAGTTAATATCATGTTGGAGCTTCAAGGTAGCTACCATTTTACCCATTTTAAAAAGTGAGAAAATTGAGATTCAGTTTTCACACAGCTAGTAAATAGTGGAAACCAAAAGCCAAACCCTGATATCTCTGTCTCCAAAACCACCCAAGTCACAAGTCTCTTCCTTGTGACAGGAAGCCCAAGACACCAAAAGTATCATATCGTCATAGGTAGGATCAAGATGATTTGGCCAAGTGAATACGTTAAAAATGTCCAGAGACCTTTTGTCTGAGAGGATGGAGTGTGTTGTTTGTCCTGGCATTGTCAGAATTACCTGAGCACCTGCTGTTCTCCAGCTGGTGTGCCAGCAAGCAGTTCTGCTTCCTGTCCAAGAAATCCCAAGAAATCAAGAAGGCAAACTTAACCAGTCTTCCATGGGCACAAGCAGCCCCTTTCTCTTTGAGAGGAGGTGACATTTAAGTGTAGTCTTGAGAGATGAATTAAACAGCCAGACAATTGTTTCCCTGGCAGAGAAAAGAGGAAGGACAAAGTGCAGAGGCATGAACTGGGAAGAACTGTCAATAGAACAGTATGAATGGAGTAAAGGGACACTTTACATAGTGGCAATATGCATGTGAGAAACAAAGAGAATCCAGCCGCAGTCGGTACCTTTACAGAACATGCAGTCTAGCCTGGGAGACTTCCCCTCACAAAGCTGATGAGTTTTAAAATGAATAGTAGAACTCTGAGATGGCTGGTTAGCTCAGTTGGTTAGAGCTTGGTGCTGATAGCAACAAGGTCTGGGTTCAAGCCCTGTACCAGCCAGCAAAACAAACAAAAACAAACAACTATCATGCTGGCCATATAAAAAAAAAGATAGAGAGAGAGAGAAAAGAAAATGAATAGTAGAACTCATCTCTTGATAGATGCACTGTCAATTTCCTTCCAAACATTTTACCTCCTCCTGTACCTTTCCCCACTCGTTTCCACCTACAGAGCCAGACAACTCACTTTGAAAAAATAATAAGAAAAAAAAGCTGCCTGCTTCTCGATATTTATTAAGTGGGAACCCAGTGGTATATTTTATATTTTTTAGTGAAGGTAGCACATGAAACTCTTATTCCTGCCTATCTAATTTCTTAATATAGAAATCTGATTTGGGTAGGCAGATTTGCCAATTTTACTGTGAAGCAAAACTATCGGGCACCTTCCCCACATGTTATGCCGCCCTGAGCAATGACAGAACACCAAAAGCAGGAAATGGGATTGCTCTTTAGTATCTATTACTGCATGTTAGGCACTGAACATAATAAAGATGAATGTACACTGAAAGTTCTCTTTGTGTCATACACAGAGCTAACTGATTTACAGGAATCTTTGCATTTAATCTTCACAACCACCCCAAGAAGAAGGATCTAGAATTATTATCTTCTGTTTGTAAGAAGAAACTGAGACTAGAATGGTTAAGTAACCTGGCCAAGAAAACTGATGAGTAAGTAGCAGAACCAAGAATTTATCCCAAATGTGTCTAACCTCATAAAGCCTCATGTAATTTATTTGAAAGACCTCCAATGTAGTTAATGATTATCCTGTGGCAGAAGTGGGACCCTTGACTTCCCAGACCTCATTGGGTACAGGCAAAATTGAGGATCACTATTATAGATGTACTATTCCCTATTCCTCATCCAATTCTGTTATGAGTACTAAATGTGATTGGCTTGAAACAGCCATGAATAATTAGAGCTTTTAAAAAGAAGAAAGAGAGAGAACTCTGTACTCTGGAAGTATGTCTTCTCAATGTGAAGAGGCAATGAGAATCTGTCTGGTGGCACGAACCCTCTGGAACTCAGGCATCTCCGCACACTGGAAAGAAAGCAGGATCTTAGGCCTCCCAGAGATATCTCAGGAGGCACACTGTGGGGAAGCAACTGGATGCAGGGCAAAAGAAACACTCCAGGTGAGCCGCTGTAATTCTACTTACCTTCCTCTGAGTGTCCGGCCCTCACACTCCTGCACACCCGAGGTGCTCTCTAAGGCTTGAAGAATGTCAGTAACTCATTCAGGAAGCACAGTTGGTAGCAGAGCAAGTGCACCAAAAAGCCTTCTATTTCCTAGTCTGTTAATCTACTGCCCGAGTTGTGCTGTCCTTCAGCTGAGGCTAGCAACCTCATAGGAAAGATGAGATGGCTGCTTAGGAGCCACCCTGCCATGAGACGTTCCCACTAATGCCTCGAACCTGAGTCGCCAACCCCACCCTCCAGCCTTGCCCTGTAACAAGGACATCATAATCTCCCCTTCCAAAATGTTTGGGGAGATTAAATGAGGGGATGTACGCATTAGTGTGGTAAACAGAGTTGAACAAGTTCATGGAGAAAGGGGCTCAAACTGATGTTTACATTTTAGTAGATCAAAATATTCCTCATTTGTCTTCTACTTGGAGAAAGAAAAAAGTGGGAATAGACAAATGAGGAAGAAGAAAAAGACAGATGTAGGGGGGAAAAGAACAAGAGAAAAGGAAGGAGAAAAATTAGGTGCACTTGCTAAGGAAATGCTGACCAGCTGAAGTCTCCCGGGACCTGTCATTCCCCTTCTTCAGATTCATAATGCTCTCCTCTCCTCCCAGGGTGAATCTAAAACCAGCCCCTCAGGGAGTTCTAAAAGCCATCTTACTAGAAAATTGCAGGAAATAGGTCAATAAAGCTTGGCTGAGATGATGGGTTAGCAAAAGTATGGAACATACAGTTCATATGTTGACAATCTATGGTTTTAGCAAAGGGGAATGGGCAAGAAGCAGGGTTACTTGGAGACAGACTATGAAGCAGCACTGTGTGGCTGCTCTGCACACAGCACTGGTGAAATGCTGTGCCAATCAGAGTTCTCGCTACAAAAAGCAGAACCTTGGAATGAGGGATTAAAGTAGAAAATAAATAAATTAAAAGGGTATTGAGTAGATCACAGAATCACCAGGAAGGTGGACAAACAGTCTGAAAATGGACAGGAACGGAGGATGGCAGACCTCATCACTGTCATTGGAGGTCTGCTGAGTGAGAGCCCCACTGGCCCGGAAGCCTTGTGGGCTTAGCAAGGGAGAATCAGAGATCAATGAAGGTAGAATATCGAGTTCAGACCAGTCTCCAGCCTCATCTCCTTTGGCTCAGGTAGAAACCAAAAATGGCAGCTATCACTGGTATAAGAACTTTTGTCCTGTAAAGCACAAATCATCAAGTTCCAGTTGTGGAATCAGAAGTCCTGAGTTCTGGGAGCATCTCATTCACTAGCCAGTTGGCTGGAGGTTCACTTAGTCTTCCTCCAGTACAAATTCTTTATTTGCCAAGTGGAAATAGGAACCCCCAACCTGTCCCTGCACAAGGCTGCTGTGAGAAGCAAATGGAAAGGGATATATAAATGGTCCTGAAAACTGTTATATCCCTGGAAAATGCTGAGAATTCCCTTCATGACCATTAATGTTGAATTGTTACTGGAAACTAATGTAGCATATGTGAAAAAGCAGTCTCCAGAGACATGTCACCCCAGGGTCAAACACTGGCTCCACCTCTCACCACCTTGATAGCCGTGAAAAAGCCTGGTTGACTGTCTAAGCCTCAAATTTCCTTATTTAGAAGATGAGGACAAGGTTGTTTATCTCACAAAATTACTGAAAAGATCAGAGGAGATATCATATGCAATGCATAGTGCCTAAAACTTTTTAAAAACTGGTAGATAGCAAAAATCAAAATAAACATTAGTAATAATAGTTATTATTATAGATTACACTAACTCTTCTCCTAGCATATTAAACTTCTCATCATCTATAACGATTAATCTTGTATGATTTTATAACATTGAATCTTTACTTATTGCTCGGCACTGATTATTTATTTATTTATTTATTTATTTATTTTTTACATTTTATCACTGTTGTTGTCATTGACATGCCACCTCTAGAGGTCTGTTTGACTGAACTCACTTTAACACCAGCTGAGAAAACTAAAAATCTTTCAAGAATCCTTGCCTTTCTAGGTGTCAGATTCAGCAAGAAAGGGGTTACTGGGGATTCTGAGCACTTTGTGGGGCATAAGGCATGCGACCTTGTCAGCAGCCCTTGGGCTTTTGCCAGCACTCTGCTTTTCTCTGCACACAGCCCTCAGTGGAAAAGTACTGCCCAGATTCTGTGAATTATTAATCTCGTCATGACATCAAATACTCACTGGATAGAAGGAACAAATGGCCCCCACAATGAGGATCATAGGGAAAACCAAAAGCCAGAGATACCCTTCTGACCACAATCAGGATTTTTCCCATTCCCCTTGGGGTGGAGGGACTATGGAGAGCCATCGGATTCAAACATTTCTGTTTGGGGGCTGATAAAAAAGAAAAAGCTTTAAATGACCCCCCCCCCCTTCAGTCAGTGATGCCACGGCAACTTTAAAAGAGTCTGTGTTTTGAGTTCATGAGAACTGGAGTACAAGAACAGGTTGAAGATCTTTCAGTTTTCTGTTTTCCCTTCAAGAACCAGGCACAGAATCTGGCAAGATCAAAATCTGCTGGAGGGTAGAAAATTATTGACACATGAAAAATTCCAGTAGTAAAAGGTCCATAGGAAATACATCTGTCATATTTCACATTACTTGGCAAGGCTTTGAATCAAGTTCTTAGTAAGGCTCACCTCTGAAAGAATGGATTTATTTTTAAGTTAGAGAGAGAAAAAGGCAGGTCATAAAGATCATGGCTGAAGAGATTTGAGCTCTGGAGCTTTGAGCTTTCTTTCTGAAGCACTTACTGAACACAGGTATACAGGAGTATACACACATACCCACCAGTGAAAAAACATCTACCATTTATGCAATGCCTAGTATCTGTCAGGAACTCTGCCAGGTGATTTATTTATTACATCTAATTTATGATCACAGCAACCAAAGGACATATAGTTTTATGCCCCTTTTGCTTTTGAAGAAATTGATCCTTAATATGATATGCATTGACTAAGGTCACCAGAGTTGAAATTCAAAACCAGATTTATCTGAATTTAAAACCCTTAAGAAACATGCAATTTAGCAAGAGCCCAATGAGGAAACAGCTAATGCCAAAGCAACATACATTTAGAAAGATGGAATTAAATCTGTAACAGCCAGAGTATCCACAGCCAAAAGACATAGGAAGAAAGTAAGGTGACAAACCTCCCCAGTTTGCCCAGGACTGGGGGGGGGGGGGGGGTTTT
>NW_007726224.1:442524-484787 GCF_000696425.1 Galeopterus variegatus | reverse complement strand
GGGGGGGGGGGGGGGGGGGGGGGGGGAGTTTCTCAGCATTCAGAAATTGTAATGCTAAAACCAGGGCAGTCTGGGACAAACTGGAACAGTCAGTTATGCTAGAGGACAAGTGGGGATCAGATACTGCAGGACAGTTTGTACAAAAATGAGAAGTTTGACGTCTGTCCTATGACAAACAAGATGATGGATCTAAATAGATGACTGTTCTAGAAAGGAGAGAGTGGCAGGAAGAGAACTCCAGCTGCTGGATAAATAGCGCATTGGAGATCATGAGCTTACTGGCTGGGAGACTTGGAATGCAGAGGGAAGACTGGAAAGGGGACATGGAGAGGAACAGAGTGAAATAAATGAAATGTGTCCTGTTAGCTCTAAGACTGTGATTCTAAGATTAAATCTCTCAAACAAAATCTAATCAATGTAGAAGTCTAGGGGCCGACCCGGTGGCGCACTGGATAGTGCGCTGCTTGGGAAGCGCGGCGGCGCTCCCGCCCGAGGGTTCAGATCCCACATGTGGACCGGTGCCCACTCACTGGCTGAGCGAGGCGCGGGAGCAACGCCGAGGGTTGCGATCCCGTTGCCGGTCCCCGGTCCGGTACGGGGGCAACACTGAGGGTTGCGATCCATTGCCGGACACGGAAAAAGACCAAAAAAAAGACAAAAAAAAAAATGTAGAACTCTATATTGCATATTGACTAAGTACACTAGAATATTTGGACATATGATTCAGTATCTACCTGCTATAGGTTGAATTGTGTCCCCTCCCCTATCCAATAAAAATATATGTTGAAGTCCTAATCCACATTACCTGAGAATGTGACCTTATTTGGAAGTACAATCTCTGCAGATGTAATTAGTTAAAATGAGGTCAAAATAGCATAGAGAGCACCCCTAATCCAATATGATTAGCGTCCTTTTTAGAAAATGGCCATGTGTTTTCCTCCATGGCTGTACTATTTTACAGTCCCACCAACAATGTAGAAGAGTTCCCCTTTCTCCACATCCTTGCCAGCATTTGTTACCTTTGATCTTTTTAATAATGGCCAGTCCAACTGGGATGAGATGATATCTCAACAACTACAGATAAGACCACCATTTGATCCAGCAATCCCACTTCTGGGTGTTTACCCAAAGGAATGGAAATCATCATGTTGATGGGATACCTGAATTCCTATGTTCATTGCAGCTCTGTGTACAGTAGCCAAGATATAGAACCAACCTATATGTCTATCAAAAGACAACTGGATAAGGAAAATGTGGCATATATACACAATGGAATACTATTCAGCCATAATAATAAGGAAATTCTGCCATTTACAGCAACATGGATGAGCCTAGAGAAAATTATGGATGAGCCTAAGTGAAATTAACCAGACATAGAAAGAGAAATACCACATGCCCTCACTCATAAGCGGGTGCTAGGAAGAAAGGGAGGGGAAGGAAGGAAGGAAGGAAGGAAGGAAGGAAGGAAGGAAGGAAGGAAGGAAGAAAAGAAGACATTGAACTTTCAGAAGGAGAGATCAAATCTATATTTACAAGGGATGGGAGTGGGGAGCAAGAGGAGGATTGGGAAGACAATAGGGTAAGGGGCATGAAGAATAATTATGATTTGTAATAACAAATATGCTAGTAATATTGATTGGATCATCACATGTTGTACACAAAGATGGAAGTCAACAGTGTACCCCCAAAATATGTATAATTAATTATGCTTCAATAAAAAACATTTAAACATTCAATCATACATTTAAAAGAAAAAGAAGATCACCACATGAAGACGGTGACACACATCACCCCATAAGGGAGAGACTGGAGTTATGCAGCTGCAAACCAAGCAATGCCAGAGATTGCTAGCAAATCTCCAGAAGCTAGAGAGAGGCAAAGAAGGATCCCACTACATGTTTCAGAGGGAGCATAGCCCCAATGCTTTGATATGGAACTTCTATCCTCCAGAACTGAGACAATAAATTACTGTTTTCTTAAGAAACCCATTTTATTGTAATTTGTACAGCAGCCCTAGTAAAGTAACACACTCCCAAACTTGGTTTTGCCAAAAAGAGAAAGGATGAAGATAGGACAAATACAATGCTGAGAAACATCTAGGAAGCAGGCACCAAGCCAAGTGCTTTCCTGGGACTTTTTCAGAAAGTGAATCATTTCAACAGTCCTATAACAACCCTGGCCAGAGGTGAGAAATGAAACTCAGAAGGAGGTACACAGCGAGGAAGTGGCAGACACAGGGCTTAAGCTCATGTCTCTCTAGCTTCAAAAACAGATTGTCAAGTTTCTTCTCCCTTGGATTTCCTAAAAGGACTGGCAAGGAAGCCAAGGCAGAAGGCCAGATAAAACTGAAAAACCTGGCAGAGCTCTAAGCAATTTGCAAACTCAAGAAAACACAACCTTGAAGGATCTGGGTTTGGGTGGAGGGAGGACAGGTGGAGGAAAGGCTTCTTACCCCACAGTTCTGAATCACCAAATTGTGACTTATCTCTATCAGCAGGACTCGCTTCTCATCTTCCCTTCAGCAACACAGGGGGATGTGGTGACAAAGAACACTCGGAGAATGACAGTGAGGACGTCTCTTCAGAAGCCTCTGCGGCCTTACAGGGAAAACACTTTCCTAAAGTTAATTACTTTCTGGATGAACATCTGATTAGAAATATCATTTGCAAGCCCCACCTGCCACCAATATCTCCTGTTTTTAAAGTGCATGTTCAAAGAATGCTGAAATCCCAATATACATCTTCATCTTCCACAGAAAACAGAACAGAATTATTTTGGGCTTCGGGAAGTTGGGATCCAGTCATGGAATTCGTCATTACCCTTATGCAATCTAGAACAGGGAACAGATCGGATGAGAGATCTCAAAAGAAAACATGTCGCCTGCAAAATTATCCTGAATCATTGCTCCAAGTGAGAGGCTGGGTTTAAATCAGGAATACTTCTTAAAATGTTTAAAATTTTTAATAATTTTTAAAACCAATGACCCCTTCACCCTTACAATGAGGCTGCTGTCTTTGGAAAAATGAGCCAGTAGGTTTTTGTCTGTGTGTTAAAGAAGCACTTGGTGCAACATTTGTGATATCGTGTACAGGCACAAGGCCAGCAGCCAGGAAACAGGGTTCCACTCCCCATGGTGCAACTTAGGCAAGTCACATTCCTCTCTCAGCCTCATTTTCCTCATCTATGAAATAAAGTTTTTTATTCTGATTCATTCTGGTTTCTCTTCACCGTCACTCCCTTCCTCATATCATTCCCCTTCCTTCTCACCTCCTCACTTCCCATTACCATGATGAAGAGTTGGTTGAGGAGCTGGTGAACAGGCTTGGATAAGACAGAGGAACAGCCCATACTAGGCTATGCAGAGTTCTATGTGCATAAATGGGAGATGCAAGGAGGGGGGTGAGATTCGGTTACTGCAAAATTCACTCATTCATTCATTCGTTCATTCATTTCACTGAGCACACACTATGTTTATTAATCAAGGGCTATACCTTGGGGCTAAAAGAACAAAATATCATTCCTGGCCACTAGGAACCCATAGTTCTGGTAAGGAGAGAAAGAAGTAAGTGGTTAATCACAAAGGAACGTTCGAGACAAGGAAACACTCAAGGTGCAATAGAAGCAGGTATTAGAGGGCCTTTCCCAGTCCCTTTAGGTTATGAAAAGCTTTCCAGAGGAGGTGAATATAAGGAAGAGAGTAAGAAAGAGAATATTCTAGATAGGAGCTCAGAGGATAGTCAGAAGTTCAGATAGCTAAATATATTGGCAATTCAAAGTTCAAGCCTAAGCCGTGAACAAGGTGTCAAATGACGGAGTCTTTAGGGCCTTTTTAAGGAGAACAACTCACTTATCAATCGTGGTCCTCATGTTAAGCTGAGAGGGGCCATACTCTCTTTCCTGATGCTGGCATATCTAGCAGTGAGCCCCTAATCATCATATCACCACACATGACACTTGGAAGAGTGATGAGAACCATTGTGTGAAGCTCCAGAAAACTTGAACCAAAGGGTAGGAACTACAGAAAAGCAGGAACTTTTAATAGCGAATGCTGCTAAATTGGAAGAGGATGCCTGAACAACAATAAATTCTTCATTAATGATTCACCTACCACTGGCTAGAAATGTGAAATAGTTGGACTGCATAAGCTTTCACGTCACTTCCAAACAGGTGAAGCTTAATTTGTATTCAATTTTCCTCCCAGTGGACATCAGTTGAGTCACCTGTAAGAAAGCACAGGAGATCAAATTGGTGTTATTACTGAGACTTTTCACCAATAATCTTTTTTAATAAATTCTTTTTTCCCCACTTACCCCTCCCCCATGGACCAAATCTTGTGAAACTTTCTTTCTGTTAGAAAAATCATATTTCTGAAATAATAACTATCTTAACTTCATATTTCAGTTGCGCAAACCAAACAATGGTACTGTGACTTACCTAGATACTTCTGAGTTTTGAAAAAAGCTTGAATTCTACCATCTGGAAACTCAAGGTTGGAAACATCCAGAGAAAATAACCTCCAAGGTCCCCTCCAGCAATGATAGTCTGTGACTCTGGAGATTAGAGGGACGTGAAAGAGGAAGAAGTTGGGTCCTTGAAAGATTTTTGAATGCTGAGGAGAGAAAGCAAAGTTGAACAATGTACCTCAGTGAGGATGGAAAGCCTCTGAGAGGGAAGATGTTGAGAAGGATCTAGAGTATCAGGGAAGCATGAAGGTGCTGTGGATGGAGAGCGGGATGCCTGAGCATCCAGGTGTGGCTTAGGATCCGGGGTTGGCTATTCACAGACTGTAATTAGGAGCAAGTACTTCACCTCTCTGAAACTCATTTCTTCTGCATATTAGGCCAATGATCTTTAGCTTGAAAGCATTGTTGCAAAGATTAAATGAAATGTACATAAAGAATTTACTGTGCCTGGTACACAGTAGATTTGCAAAGGACAATAGTAATCATAACAATGGCAACGATGCTCTAATCAAGAAGTTCAGATACCAAGAAGCATTTTAATTTGTTTACTGTGCAGGAAGACGAGAGTCTTTATTGCTCTAATGACAGTTAGATGACTTTAGAAGCTGCCTACGGATAGTGTGCCATTGTCATTGTAGATAATAAAAGCAGAACTGAGAGGAGAATTAATGAGAAAACCAGTCAAATCCAGAATGCTGGGCCATCATCCGTCTGGCCTGCATCGATGCAGGGGAAGAAAGGGATGACGTAAGTGTTTATTTCTAACTCTCCCTCTCTGAGAATGCTGAGTGTTTTCAGTCAGACTTCTGCTTTTAGAGCTTGCAACACACCTGGACTTCAAATAGCTTTTTTTAAAAAATCTTTGTTGTTGTTACAGTTGTTGGCCTGAATCCCTAAAGAAACTGTGTGCATGTTTATGTTTTTGGTACATGGGTGGGAATGTAATAGTGATATGCTTCCCAAGAACTAGGGAATATGGAGAAAAGAGTTAAACCAGAAAATCAGTGCAGTTAGAAGGAGATATGCAAAGTCATCTCCCAAAGACAGAGAGGGCCCCAGCCTAGCAGAATGGAGGCTAACCTCAATGAAGATATTAAGGTATCTAAAGAAAAATTATTTTGATCAGAAGGAAGCTGACTAGCATGAAAACACAAAAGAAGAGAACCACAGAGGTAATGGGTGTAACGTAACCCAATCCCTGTTAAGGTCATACAGCCCATCCCACACACTTGAATATGTAGTGGCTGCTCATTACCTCGAGGAAAAACCCTCAGACTCCTCCTATAACCCATGAAACCCTACATGATTGAGCCCCAACACATCTCATACCCACCTCTCTCCAATTCACTCAATTCCACTGTAGCCCTGTCCTTGCAGCTTTTACAAGGGCTATTCTCTTGGCCTGAGTTTCTCTTTTACCAAATTTTGCATGGCTCTCCTCTTCACTTCATTGCTCAAATTTAACTCAGCCTTTCCTGACCACCTTATCTAAAATCCGTCCAACAGAGATCCAAAGCTAGACAACATGTTTGTAACTCGTGAAAATGGCCAGATATTTTCCTGAGACCTATGAGAAAAAAAAAAATGGTGTCTACATATATGGCAAAAGCCAACAAATATCATGCCAAGAAAGTCTGGTTTAAAAAGTTGAAAGAGAAGTACACATGACACAACATAAAGCTGGTGAAATATTCAGACACAGAAGATTGCAATGCTTCCTGAACAAAGAAGAAATCCGTTGCTTTGGATTGATTAAATTGTGTCCCCCAGGGTTTATTTATTGTAAGCTTAATCCCCACCTTAACAGTTGAGGGTGGGAAATCCTATTACAGTAATTGAAAGGTGGAGCCTTGAGGAGGTGAATAGATTTTAGAACGATTCCATAGTGAATGAATTATAAATGGTGGTCAGAGGTGTGGTTCAGAGGGCTTGAAGAGAGAGGAAAGTGTGTCTCTCTCTGCTCTCTCTGCTTCCACCATCTTGCAATGTGAGGGGTCACTCTCGCCACCACCAGATGTGTTCCTTGGACGTTGGACTTCCCAGCCTCAGAAACTGTAAGCAATACATTTCATTTGCTTACATATTTCCCAGTTCTGTAATTTTGTTATAAGCAACAGAAATGGACTAAGACAGTCATCCAGAAGAAGCTCATTCATTGGAGCAGGGTTTCATAGTCATGAATATGGCTTAGTATAGCAAGTGAGCACTTTTTAGAATACTTATTTGCTCTGTCTTTCAAATGAATTTGGTGAAATTTTTTAATTGTTTTCTCCTAACCCCTCATTTTCTGAAACCTCAGTCTTACCAACCGAGTTTTATGAAATCATAGATCATAAGGAAGGAAAGCAGTGACTTTTTTATTCCCATCTGGCAAAATTGTCCCAAATGGAAAATGGAGATATCAGAATATCCCATGATGTCACTACACTCCCAAATCCAATAAATGTCCTTTGCTGTGATTTCATTTTTACCAAGCATGGTTCTGATTATAACTTTTCACAGGGGTCTGCTAGGGAAAAAAAGAACTAGAAATGTGGACCTTAACTTTCTGTCTTCCTCTGTCAATTGTATTTCTCATTATTAATCAATATATAGCACACATGACCCATTCACTTGTGCTTTTGCACTTGTTTGTTTGTGTCTTCAGTACTGCAAGAAGAAGCTTTGTTGAGGAATCTGGTGGGGCTGGGAGAAACAGGTTTGTGGGTCTTTACATCAGGGAAGAGTGGAAGAAGAGAGTGGGGTAAGGGCTTTTTGGTTACCAGCTTTTGGGCCCTTCCTAATGACCATCTAGTTCTAACGTGGGAGAAATATGAAGAGTGTAGTACGCACATGCGTGTGTGCGTGTGTGTGTGTGTGTGTGTGTGTGTGTGTGTGTGTTGCTGTTCCAGGACTTTCTTTTGAGAAACAGAGGTAAGGAGGAGGCATATTGTTGGAGTTCTAGTGGATCCCTTGAGACCTGGAGATAGAAAAGAGCATGGTACCTCTGAAAGAGTGGGGTTTTGAAGAATGGTCCTTAAAGCCAGAGTTTTAGGAGCCAAAGTCCAGAGCATCTGTGGTCAAACTTGGTACAGGGGAACAAAGCCATCATCCTTTAAAAGACCACAAGAATCTGAACAAGGAACTAGATAAGTAATACCATCAGTGGGTGAAGCTTGAGTCAATGCTAATAATTAGAAGATCAAAAATGGGTGGTGATACAAGCATTCTGAAAATTTAGTGACCTATTACAAGTAAATTGGCATCCCACGTACCTTCTCTGCCCTCATTCAGCATGCAGACAAACCAGGATTCTTATTTTACACAGTGCGAGACCAACACCATCATGATGAACACCACACTGGAAGGTTATTTTGCCAACTGCTGTTTAGCCTCTGGGGATAGCACATCACCACTCTGTAGTCTCTTCTTTGAAACTTTAAGCCAACTAAAGACCAGAGCCAGTCATAGACCTTACACAGATAAATAGAGTTTCTAGGAGTGTCTCCTAAAGTTTACTTCCTGTTTTCTATGGAAATGTGTTGATTGGGGAAAAATATCTAATGCAAACACACACGCACACGCACACAAACACACACAAAAACTGTGAGGTAGGTAGGTAGGTATTATTGACCTCACTTTACAAGTAAGCAAGCTGGGGCTCAGAAAATTAAGGAAAGCATCTACCACCACTTGGACAGTAGATGACAGATCTGGAACTCAAACCTCAGTCCCCAAGTCTAAAGCTGTGTCACCAAGAACAAACCACTTTGCAGTCATGAGAGGACTTGAATATTACACAAAAGCATATTTACTGTTTGAACGGTTGACACCTACTGTGCCCCAGAAATCATGTTAGGTCCTGGTGATGAAAGTCCCAGCTCTGAAGAATGTAATTGTTCCAAGGTGGAGGTACACACCTGCCCAGGGCTTATTCATAGCAGGTGCTTATGGGAAATGGCACGGGTGGGGGTGGAAATCTTCATCCACAGTAGCAGCTGTGTTTCAGACAAACACGTTGAAAGCAAGGGAGCACAGAAAATAAGGGTGAAGATGTTTGAAACAGGCTGTAGGAAAGGTCAAGGAACAGCATGCTGCTTATTCTACTTAAAGAATAAGGTGCAATTTGGGGGGGCAGGGGAGAGGTAGGAGAAGATTATGCACAACTTCAGGAATAAAAACAGAATGTCAAGTCCTTGATATTTCCAGGAACATCCCAGAAAGAAGACAGAATCTAAAATAAAGACGAAGAACCAGATTCTAAGAACTCTAAAATTCCAGAACCTTGGTTGCTTCCTCGCTTTGGGGATTTCTTGTTATTTCCATTACTTTAAAATCTATAATTCAAAAAAGATCCCGTAGCTCATCCTTAACAGCACAAACACAGAGCAGAAAGCACACTGTTGTATTCTGGCAATTTTGAAGATGATCAGAAAGAAACAATCTCTGGAGCTGGTGATAAGAAACCACAATGAACGTGGGAAATAGACCTGGCTTGAGAGGGAGCCCTGGGGAGGAAAAGGAGATAGGCCCAGGGGCTCCTGGATAATAAACCGAACTCCTGCCAAGTCCACCTCCTAGGATCACTACAGGGTTCAAAAGAGATAAAAAGTGTGGAATCCTCTCCACACGTTCCGATGGTATTCTCTCTAGGCTCTGGGCTGGGGACTTGGGAATCCTGCCATTAAACTTGTACCTCTGAAAGCTCATGCTTTGTTTTTTAATCCAACATTCCTACAGCCTTTTATCTGTTTCTGGACTCAGTCTGTTGCAGTAGCAGAGCCTTGTTGGTCATTTAATGATAGTCTAATGAGGTCTCAGAGTGTCCTGAAGAAACGCTTCTGGCCTGCCGCTTTCCCTTTAAGGAGGGGGCCTTTGAATCTAGGTCTGCTTTAAGTATGAATCAAGCTTTCTGTATGTGTCTGGTGCACACATGAGTGAAATCCACCTCCATATCACTCGTTCCTGGAGGGGTTTTTTTTCTGTATTACACCTGCAGAACGCCGTTCTCTTTTCTCTGGCAAGCCTGGATACATGATTAATATTTTAAGCCTCCCAGGTTCTGCTTTCCCTAGTTTCAAAAGTGCCTGAATGTTGAACTTTCAAAAAATGTATTTATCTCCCCATCCAGACTGCTCAGGAGAAATTGCAAGTAGGAGGCACAGCCACAGGGGCCTAAACAAATCCGGGCAAATCTTTAAATTGCTTCTGCAGTCATTGGGGTTTTCTTTCATTAGCATCTAAGATGCTACTTCTCTCCTGCTGACCTTCATTCTGGAATGAAAGGAGGACAGTTTTAAGGGAATATCACGTCTTTTCCTTCTAAAATGTAGATTTTAAATGGATTGCCAGTGTTCTCAGCCCTGAGAACATCTAGCTTCCCTTCTTGTCCTGGGCACCAGCTCAGCTCCTGGGAGACTCCTCTAATTTCTCTCTCTCCTGAGCTCCCTCCTTCTGTCCAGGAAGCCCTGCAGAAGCTTCTCCCACAAGGCTTCTTGCATTCACCTCACGGATGATTGCAGGCACCTGGTTATCTCACCATCTGCAGTCTCTTTATAGCAATGGTACCTTTGCCCAAGAAGCAGAAAGAGCCTGAGAAGCAGAAAGGGCTGGCAACAACACCCCAGAGTCTGGTATCTAACTGTGTTTAAATTCAGCTCTGATACTCATTCTTAACTAATTGCAGTCCTACAGGATGGGCGAAGTTCCCTAATGACTTTAAGCTTCAATTTCCTTACCTGTAAAATCAGGGATGGTAATAATAGTCAATGAATAATAAAGAGTAAATAAATAATAAATGAGAGTAAAAGATTCCTATGTTGCTAAACGTGTGGCATTGTATTACACAGATACTTGCATGCACCTATTACACAGATGACTGGAGTTGGGAAATCATGTCTGCAGAGATTCTCTCGAAGTTCTCATCCATTTCTAAATCCTTACCGTAGATAATAATTTACTGAGTGACCATGTCTGTGTGGGGTTGTAGAAACACTAAAAAGAAGGAGGAGCAGTGTTTGCTTTTGTGGTGTTCTCATCTAGTGGGTCAGACAAACCCACAAACTACAAGAGATGATCAAGTCACTGACCTCTGTTTAGCCAATGATAATGGAAGCACTTCCTTCACTGGGTAAAGCACGCTGACTCACTGCCAGAAATGTTGTATGTTTGCAGCCAGTACACTGCTCTCTATTATACCAATTGCTCTGCCCCACCAGCCTTTGATTGAACACAGCTTGTCCTGATTGAATTGAATCAGAGATCTCTAAATACTGGCAAGAACTATGACATGTTGGAATGGTGAAAGCAGGTGCAAAGTAGCGGAGGTTCCTGCCTTCAAAGGGCAGTGCTGCAGAGCAGAACAACCACAGGACTTGAAAGCCAAGGACCCATTGTAAGCCACACCACTCCCTGGTCCTGTGAATTTGGGCCATGACTTTGACCTAGCTGAGCCCATGTCTCTATTTATAAAGATGGAGATAATTCTATCAACCTGTCAACAGTGTTGTAAGAAATCAATGACACCATGTATGCAAAAATATATTTTTAGATTGTAAATCTTCTTATAATATTCATTTCAGAAATAAGAGGCCAAAGAAAATTCATGGAGACATGAAAAGAAGAAGTGAGGAAGGAAAGGAGGAAGGGAAGAGACAAGATACAGTGGCACCACATTTTTAAAAAGCTATAAAATGGGGAAATACCAGCCAAGAGCTGGGAGGCTGTAGGAATTCAGCATAGGAAGAGAAGTGATACAATCAAGTTAGCCTTTTAATATTAATTTTTAAAAACCCTCTAGTAACTTTAAGTAAGGTAGATTTGTGAAGGCTGAGACTAGAGACAAGGAGACCCATTTAAAAACAGCTGCAATAGTCAATACTAATAAACAGGCAGTGTCAACTAAGATGAACATAATATACTGGAGGAAGACTAAGGAGGAAGACATTCCAAGCTACGGAGAGGAAGGGAGATTTTAGGAATAATTTCCAGATTTTTCACTGGGGCAAATGGCTGGTAAGGGCATTATCTAATTAGGAGAGGTAATATTCTAGGTAAAGAAGGTTTGGTGAAAAAATGGTGAATCCGGGCCGGCCCGGTGGCGCACTGGATAGTGCGCTGCTTGGGAAGCGCGGCGGCGCTCCCGCCCGAGGGTTCAGATCCCACATACAGACCGGTTCCCGCTCACTGGCTGAGCGAGGCGTGGGGGTGACACCGAGGGTTGCAATCCCGTTGCTGGTCCCGGTCCGGTACGGGGGTGACACTGAGGGTTGCGATCCGTTGCTGGACACGGTAAAAGACAAAAAAAAAATGGTGAATTCAATTGGGCACATGTTGAGCTGAAGTCTCCATAGGGCAGCCAGGTAAAAAATGTCAGCAGGTAGCCAGATATAGAGGTCTGAAGATTAGAAACACAGATGTGGGAAGTGATGCAAAGAAAATTACTGAGATCACCCCCTGGCAACGGTGTAAGGTGAGACTAATAAAAGTAGACTCAAGCCAGAACCCTGGAGAGCTCCAACATTTTTACACACTTCTAAAAAGTTGTTGGCAGTCAGAAGTAGACAATTCATATGCAATTGTCATGATAGTTTAAAAGCACCAAATCTTGAATCAGGCTGACTGATCTCTAATTCCAGTTCTACCACTTATCAGCCTGGGCAAGTGAGTCCAACACCCTGAGCCTCGGTTTCCCCATATGGAAAATGGGAATACAATAGGAAGAATCTGCTGTGAAAATTAAAGCAGATAATGTATGAAACGTGTCTAGCCTAGTGACTAATACATACACACATAAATATTTCATAAATGTTGGATGTTTTAAGAGACTTTGGGGAAAAGGGTTTCATTTGCTCGTGTTTTAAGATTTCTCTATTCTGTGAATAGGAGTTGTTTTCCAGGCCACCAGTGTAGAAAAAGACCTCTGATGTGATCTTTGTCATTTCCTCCCAGATGGGCCCCTGAGTAGCCTGCAGCAACTTGACTCCATGTTCCCCTCTCAGCAGCCCTCTACCCCATCTTGGGCATCATCCCGTGTTCTCTTTGCTAGAACCTGCAGCACTCTTGGCCTCTGAGCATGCTGGTCTTGAAGACCCATGGTGGTGCCCATGGAGGCTTCAGGCAGGAGTGTCCGCTGCCCATCACACGAGACTCCCACCGGATTCCTGGTCCTGGGGAGCCTAACTGTCAGCCCCTCCTGTCTGGGCTACTCTGCCACTTCATGCTGCTGCTGCTCCCATCTCTGCCCCAGCTACCACTTCTTGCAAACAGTGGTGCCATTACCATTGCCTCTGCCTTCCAACACCTACCTCCAAGATTTGGAGATTTATCCATGCCTTCATTCACTCATGCAAAAAAAAAAAAAAAATACAGTTTCCATTATGAGCCAGACACTGAGCTAGACACTGGAGAAACTGAGGAGAGCAAGACCTGCCCTCATGGAGTTTACCACCTGGGGAAAAATATAGTAATCAAACAAACACATAAATAAAACAATAAGATCATTTCAAATAGTGCCATAGACAGAATTTTTGTGTCCCCCCAAAATTTATATGTTGAAATATAATCCTGATCGTGATAGTATTTGGAGGTGGGGTTTTGGGCAATGGATTAGACTCCACCTTTATGAATGAAGTTTATAAAAACGACCCCAGAGAGCTCCCTTTCCCCTCCACTGTGTTAGGCTACAGTGAGAAGACGGCCACCTGTAAACCAGGAAACAGGCTCTCACCAGATGCCGAATTTGCACGAATTTTGATCTTTGACTTTCCAGTGTCTAGAACTGTGAGCAATAAGTTTTATACTGGTTGTAAGCACCCAGTTTACAGTAGTTTGTTATAATAGCCCAAGTGAACTAAGACAAGTAATGATGAATGTGATGAAGAAAATAAACAGTTGAGATAGTACAGGATGAGTCCGATATGGATCTTAGACACGGTGACATTTAACTGAAACCTGGACCCTAAAAATGCGTGTGGAGGGGTGGGGATGGAGACTAGGTTTTCTTATTTGAACAATTATTAAAGCCAGACACATTGCTGGATATCTTCCTAGATTTGCAAGTCTTTCTCATTTGCAAGTCTCTTTCTCCCTCCTGAAATAAGCAAGCCCAACAAAAGAAATGCTCTCCACCCCCTTCCCAATGAGCTGCAGAGAAGAGGAAACTTTGACTTAGATGATCGATTTTTCTATTTCTGCCACTCCAGGTGCCTCCACATTTTAAGGTGTTTGATGAGTGAGAACAAGAAGCTCAAAGATGCTACCACATAGAACATGAACTAGAAAAATTTTTTTCCACTGAACTAAAATTCACAGTAGCACTGACTAGTTAGAAATAACATAACAACCCCTCAAATCTGCATGGGGATTGACAGTTTGTAACATGCTTTTGTAAAGTAGATTATATTTCAGATCCACAGCCATTGTGTGAAATAGTATTTACTCTGATTTACAGATGAGGAAACTGAGGCTCAGAGAAGTCATGTGACTTTCCACATATGCCACTTGTTAACTGATAAAGCTAAGATTTGAAGTCATTGCCCATTTGTCTTCTGGTCCACTTTCTACCACTAAAATCTCAGGATTTCTGAAATAGTCTTTGGTCAATTTATGACATTGGATTTATCCTAAATCACTACCAAGGCTCTTATTCAGCCATTACTTATATCGTCCATGTTTCCTGCAGTTTCCCCACCCTGAGGATAAAAATGGACATCACTTTATTTCTGGCTCATTACCATGCTGAAAAACAAGACTTGACTAAATGTGTCTCTCCTACCCTCCCAGCAGTCTCATGGGAGAAGAGGGGAATGAAGAGTTAGTGTTTAATGGGTGCAGAGTTCTAGTTTTGAAAGATGAAATAGCTCTGGAGATTAGTTGCACAACAATGGGAATATACTTAACACTACAGAACTGTAAACTTAATCAATAGCAAAGGTGGTAACTTTTATATTATGTGAATTTTATCATAATTAAAAATAAAATTAAAATAAAAAACCAAAAACTGAGAGTCCTATGTCCTTTCTCCATCTCAGTAACACCAGTTGCACCATCTCCTCAATGGTTTTCTGTGTCTGCATTTTCCTTGTACCTGGTCTTATTTCTTAAAGGTATAGAAGACTCTCTTCTTCCTCTCTGCGTGATCCTTCCTTGTCCTCTAAAATAGGAAGGTTCATCCTCTCCATTTCCTTCTTTCCTCTTCTCACCAGGAAGTGAGACTTTTCTTACTGGAACAATAGGACAGCAGGTCTTTCCCTCTCTTCTTCTCCCTCTCCCTTTCCAGATCCCTAATTCTATCTCTGTCTTCTCTAAGTCTAACTCTGTCTTCATCTGGGTCCCATACAAGCTATTTCCTACATCTTGCCCCATGGGATATAATTTTTCCAGATTCTGCATTGGATAACTTTGTCCATTTTGGTCATAGCAACAAACTCTATCATCCAACTCAAGTTTTACCATCAGTAAGACTGACTTTCCTACAATTATTATCTGGCACCTGGGGCTATTTTTCAATTGGTGTAGAGCCCACAAAGGAGGAGCTGTCATTAATTAGTTCCCTCACATTTAACCAAGAGATGCAAAGATGGCATTTCTTTGTTTTGTGTCAACCTTGAACAAAATGAAAAGCTATGGCCCAAATTGATATCCAAGTAATATTGTGTGTTCCGCCCATTATTCAACAATCACACAGGTGTCTGGCCATGATCTTAGCATGATTTGAAGTTGTCACTTCACTGAGAGCATCTTATATCCCCTCACAGCTTCGAGTTCTGTGTCAGGTGCAGAGTGGAGCTCATGCCTATTTGTTGGTTGGCTGTTGGTTGTTAAAAAACACATCTAAGCACACGTTATCCTTGGTAGTTGGCAGCATAATAGGGAAAAATAAATAAAAATTTAATTTAATTTTAAAACTAAATTAGATGAGACATTTATCTAAATTTGATGAACTTAGGCATCAAATCGTGTAGCAAATGGCTCACCCTCTGAGTCTCCATTTCTTCATCTATAAAATTAGGGTCTTTTCATTGGTGTCTACACTCTTAATTGTATGATTCAATTGTATTTTTAGCCCAGTATTTAACAATTTAAAGAAGAAACACTCCACCCTTTCCCTCCCACTGACTCTGGCCTGCAGAAGTGTCCAGCAAGCGTTTTCCTTTTCGCAGGCGTACGGAGGATCCAGCAGGCTGTTGAACCATGATATCAAACTCGAGTCAGATGATCCCCCACTGGGTTTTTAAATCAACATGGAATGGTTCTGGCCCAGTGTGAGGGCAGCTGAAATTGACAACCCAAGGGTGTCCGTGGGAGGTAGCCCAGGAGCACTCTTGATCATCAGAATGAACAAAGATGTTCCTTTCATCAAGCTATCAAAAATA
This sequence comes from Galeopterus variegatus, assembly GCF_000696425.1. Classification (NCBI taxonomy): domain Eukaryota; kingdom Metazoa; phylum Chordata; class Mammalia; order Dermoptera; family Cynocephalidae; genus Galeopterus; species Galeopterus variegatus. Next base: position 468,970 of record NW_007726224.1, on the reverse strand, counting down.
AATCTAAGCCATGGGTTGTTTTTGGAGGAGCACCATGCAACTCTGATCTTATTCACCCCCACACACCACTGCTCTGTCTTCCCTGGCTTGGCAGCTTGCCACAGGGGGAAGGAAGCTGCCGTGGGTTACAAGTTGTCAGGCTCTGCATTTAAATATTACTCACCCGGCTCAGTTCAAGGTACAGGTCAGCCCATAGTATTTAGTTAAGTACACTGGGAAATACATTACCTTTTGGGTCACAAGGGTACAATTCCATGAACAGCTGCAGGATTTCCTGGTTGATAGATGATCCCACGAGAGGTTATAGCTCGCCTGCCCTAGAAATAATAGCAATAATCCCCTACATTCATATTCCACTCTGGAGTCTGTGGCGGGTTTTCACATCCATTATCTCTTAGGACTTTCTCAGGGGATTCAGCCCAGCAAGTGGAGCGGGCAGAGCACAGACAGCCAGTTAGACACCTAGCACCTGTTTCTTTCTGCACAACCCTGTTATGGGTAAGTCACGTTGCCTCAGAGACTCAGTTCACTAACTATAATCAGAAAATGCCAATAATATCTGCCTTGTAAAGGAATCAAGGAGATCAAATGAGGTGTTGTTTTAAAATACTTTTTAAAAAAAATTGTAGAAAAGAGCCTATTGGAAGTGCTCTATAGAAGCAAAATAAAAAGTCATAAAATAGGCCCTAATTTACCAGTTAAAACCTTTAAGAAACATAAAAACAGTAAAGCTAAAATCATTCTAAAATATTCCTCTTTATTTTTTCTTTTGATTGGCATTTATTCATTGGATACTTTGCACAATACCTATTAAAGCTCAATCTCTGTCATCCAGGAACTTGAAAATTACTATAGATAGATAGATAGATAGATAGATAGATAGATAGATAGATAGATAGATAAATAGATAGATAGATAGATACAGCTATAGCTATAACTTTAGGTAGAAAATAGAAATAGAGAATAGATATCAGTCTAGCAAAGGCTAGATGTCAATTGCTGCAACTGACTTGATGCCATTAAAGGAATCACAAGGAACAAGGTTAAACTGGACTGCAGCACGGATACAAAAGAGCTATCAATTGTCAACGTCCCATGACATGGCCCTGCTAGACATATCTTCTTTCTAACCCTGACCACCACTGTCAAGACATTATTATTATCACCTCATCCCCATTTTAGAGAAGGGATAACTGACGCTAGGGAACGTTAAATAACTTATCCACAGCTAATAAAGCATCTGAGCGTGGTCTCCACAACCATGTCTGTCTGAAGCCAAAGCCTTGTCTATCACCCTATACTATACAGCTTGCCTTCTCAGAAATCATAGAGTAGGGGACCCCTGAAATAAACTTTTTACTGGACCCTAAAAGACCCAGAGAGGGAGAGAGTATGAAGAAAGCCATTTCAGGAGGAAGTCACAGCATGAATAAATTATGAAAAAATCTCCTTGGAGATATTTAGTAGTTCAGTCTGGCCAGAGAGGTGTTTGGTAGTAGGCTGAGCATTACCAGAAATTCTAACAGCATTTTGAGTCCAAACCTTCTAAAGACCAAGTGTACAGCTGACTTAAAATTCACTTCTCTGAGAATGCGCAGCCCCTGACTGTGCAGTCCTTTCTGCAATCACTTCCATCGCTCTGTTGCAGGTTCTGTATTTAGAACAAGTACTTGATCATTCAGTAAATGGTGAATGAGACCATCCTGTGCCACACCAGCACTCTAATTTGGTTTGATTCCCATTTCCACTTCTAGAGTAGAAATTGCAAGTTCAGATGCCAATGTTAGCAGATCCTCAGGACCCCCACTAAAAAATGTCAAGTAGAGGACTGTGCTTCCAGGCCAACATATACTGGGAACCAGCTGACTTTTCTTTTTCATTTTTCTGTGTTGACCTCAATGCCCTAAGGATGATTTAGTACGTAGCATGTGTGTGATAGGGTCCAGTTATGGAAAATTGAAGAGATGGACAAATGAGGTAAAGCATGGTAGCAACAAGTGGTACAAAGGCTCTGACAAACAAAAAATACAGGCGTCCCGACACCTCCTTTTCCCCCCAAAAGAAATGCACTTTCACCAAGAGGAGTCAACGACATCCACTTGTATCTCTCAGAGTACCCTGTCTGTACACAGGTTAAATTGACTCTGCCTACTTTAATGAAAATATCTCTGGAGCTTAGAGAATTAAAGGAAGATTTGGATAATTGGGCTTCAGACAATACATGAACCAGGGAGACTCTGAGCATTGGTTCATTCATTCATTTGCTCATTCCACAAGTATTTTTGACCACCTTCTTTACCTGGAACTGCTCTAGGTGCTGAAGCTACAGTGGAGATGGAGTCTAAAATGTAGTGGTGAAAACTGATGAGCACATTTTCAGGACACGTCTGCTGCATGCTCAGATCCCAGTGTCTGCCATCCATATGAGGCTCTCCTCAAGTTTCATTTCCCATAAAAGAGTCTGAGTGGCCCAGTTCGGATCAAGCGTGCATCTCTCTGCCTCCTCAGCTAGTGTTGGCGGTGAGTGGAGTGGCAGAGGGTGAAGGTCCTTTAGGGAACCTTGGTGAACAGTTCCGCCATGAGCAGAAACAATGAGGAAAAAGTAGTTAACCAGAGGAAGAGAGTGGCTCTTTCACCAAAGAAGAGGGGAGGATGCTGAGAAGGCAAAAGGTCATGCTTACCTACTCTTCTAGCTGAAAGGGTGGAGCAAGGCTCTGCATGTGAAAATGTCGGGACAGTCCCCAGCACAAAGTAAGCTCCCAATAAACAAATACCAAGAAAAGTAATTCAAAAATTCATCTCCAATGTGACTAGACATTGGAGCATGTGCAGTAATTAGGCTATCGTGTTACCTAAGTCTGCACTAAGATGTCAAATTTATATTATTTATGAAATTTGGGAGAGCATTACCTAAAATAAGGAAATTGCCAGTCCTGCTTTTCTCTGTGCTGGTTAGACTCCTCTTCAATTTGGTTGAATGTTTGATTACATACAAGCCAAATCCTTGGAGCAGTGGACCCAGATTTTAAGACATTTCAGCAAACATGGTCCTAGAGTAGGAACAGCAGGAAGAACAGGACTGAGAACCACGACACATATGAAATGGTGGAAAGGACAGGGGCATTTCACCTGAAGTCCTGGTACCATGCACATCTAATTGTGCTCAACTCTAATTGGGTCAGAGCCCTTTTTCTGGAAAGAGAAAAATTCCAGGCCAATATCCTGTGGCTTCTGGAAGAGAAGTCTTTGAGATCAGGGCAGGAGAGTGACTTGGGCATAGCAAGTTTTGCCATTAGCTAGAGCATCAATTGTGCTGTGTTTCTCACAAAAAGAGATCCAATGTACCTTGTCTTTAGAATGGGAAGATGAGGGGCTGGCCCAGTGGCGCACTCGGTAGAGTGCGGCGCTTGGGAGCCCAGCGGCGCTCCCGCCGAGGGTTCAGATCCCATATAGAGACCGGTTCGCTCACTGGTTGAGCGCGGTGCGGGCGCGACACTGAGGGTTGCAATCCCATTACTGGTCACGAAAAAAGACAAAAAGGAAAAAAATAAAAATAAAAAAAAAAAGAATGGGAAGATGAAAACTCTTGCTCAGTGTCTCTGTTGCTTCCCAGCAACTTAGGAGTGAGTTATCTTCTAAGATGGAGAGAGAGAAGAGAATGTACAAGAATAAATGTGTATACATGCAAAATTGGGTGAATGTTGCATGTGTGTGTGTGGAAATATGTGTGTGTTAGAAAAATAAGTGATTATCATCACTGTTTGCAACACCTTCCATATCTTTCAGTTCTCCAATAGTCCTGCAAATGAAGCTAGAATAAGTCTAAGTTTTAAATAGCTACTCAAAGAAGGAAACTCTTGAGGGGAGGGGGGCAATTCTGAATTAAATATTATAAAATGGAGTTTCAAGCCCTAGTTCTGTCACTTGGTGGCCAATTGTGTAACCTTGGTCAAATCACACAGCCATTACCAACATTTATAAATGTTATAAAGGCATTGGACATGCATTTCTTTAGCTTAATTCTCACAACACCTCCCCACCCTGCAGGGTGCCTATTATTAACCCCATTTTATAGAGGAGGCTGTTGATGACCAGTGACTTTCCCGACATCACAGCCAGTAAACGTCAGCCCTGGGATTCCATATCTTCTGCTAGTTCTGAGCTTCAAAATCTGTTTTTCTTTTTTATTGCTGTGGGAAAAAAAAATCCTATCTCAGTGCTGTACACTGAGATTGTAATAAGGATCACCTATTACTATCTCCAGGTTTGAGGGTTTATTGGGCTCGGCTATGTGGTCCTCGCTCAGGGTTTTTCCGGCAGATGTAGTCCAATGGTGTCTAGTCCCAGATTCATAGGAAGGCTGGTTCACAAGTCTGATGTTTCCATGCAAGCTGTTGACTAAGACCTCACCTGGGGCTGTGGCCAAAACACACACTGGAGCCTCTCTGCATGGTGGTGGGGTCCTGAGAGCAAGCATCCCCAGAGACTGCCAGGGGAGACTATATATCCTTTTACGACCTAATACTGGAAGTCTCACAGGGTGCCTGCCACCACATTCTATTCATTAGGATGGAGTCACTAAGGTCAGCTCGTGTCCAGGAGGGACATCAGAACCCAGCCCTCAATGAGAGAAATGTCAAAAAATTTGCAGACCTTTTATAAAATCACCACAGTTCACCCTCTAGCTGCACATTTTTACATTTCTCCCACATGAAAATTACCCTCATCTTCTAACACATCTACCCCCACCAAGCAATTTTTTTTTATTATTGCAACAGGCTTAAGGTCCAGTTACCAAATTTCTATAAAGTGGAAATGAAACTTTCCCCAACTATATCACATGACTACACAAGGCATCATGTTAAGTATATGTGGGTATAAATATGTGTGTATATACACACACACACACACAATGTATATAAACACATAAAATCATGAAGCCTTTTTCAGAACAGGAACTGTTAATTATACATAAAGCATCTCCACTCATTCAATTTTTACATCTCCCTCCAGGTTATTAATTTTATGGAAATTCACACTTCTCCTGCTTGCACCCTTCCCCCACACACACCACAGTCCTAGTTCTCTTGGGAATACTGGGCAAACACTCTCACCACAATTTTATATTAAGAGGTTAAATTAACATTAAACATTGTATGACATGCATCAAAAGGCAATGTTGTTATAGATGCTGAGATTTTCTAGGCAACCTCAGAATGCTAATATGTTTAACCTCACCCATTGATTCCTTGTTCTGAGACGGCGTTTAAGACATTGAGATGTATTTCTTTCTGAATTCACCCTCCAAGCACTTCTGGAATTTAACTGTATTTTGCTGAGTTTGAACAGTAGCCAGGAAAACATTTCCTATGAAACAAAGATGGCTGCTTATTTCCCCAATATCTGTTCTCCTCTTCTCCCAAATAATAAAGATTTTAGCTGAACACAGGACCATCCCACTAAAGAGTTTGCTTCCCAATTTTAGTCATGAGACTATATTCTAGTCACTAACATGTGAGCACAAGTGCTGAGTTGTAACTTCTGGGTCAGGCCTTAGACATACAATGAGCATATCCTCCCCTTCTCTTTTCTACTTCCTGTTGGCTGGAATGTGGATGTGATAGTGGGAGCTACAGCAGCTATCTTAGACCACGAGGTAAAAGCTGCATGTTGAGGATGTCAGAGCAATAAGAAAGTCCCTAGCAGTTTAATTTGATATGCTTGTTTGGTTACGCACCCAGATATTTGCCTAAGAGAGAAAGCCTTTTACCTGGCTTGACTGCATTATAGCAGCTGAAGGGAATGTTAGCTCATATAATCTCTCAGACCCAGGCCCATGATCCTGTCTCAGGTATGCCCAACGTTGGCCCTTGCTCTCTTCTTTGAACTGTGATCTCTTATCCTGCTGCCCTCCAGAAAGTCATGGACCACCAGCAGCTGTTGCCTGCATGGCTTGCACTCCACTTGACCCATATCTGCACCAAACCACTCCAATTCCCCAGAAAGAAGGAGCTTAAACACTCTCTCTGTGGATTAACCCTATTGCTTCTAGTCTTTTCATGTCTCCAGCAGATCCTCCAAGGATCTGTTGATAGGATAACGGTGAAAATGTTTATAACTGGAACGTCCCAAGCCAGGAGCAATCAGAATGAACATCACCATAAACGAACACCTCGGCCACTGTCCTCAATAGGAGCACAGCCACCAATGCACACCCACTAATTCCTGTGGATGACGTCATCTGTCCCCTCCTCCTGTTACAACACTGTAGTAGAAATAGAAATAAGGAGACATTACGATCAGAAGATGGATGTTGTCCTTAGTTTAAAATCAAAAGGTGTGTGACCTTAGAAAGGACTGCAAGACAGAATCTCTCTTCTGGGTTTTCATGTATAGCTATAGAGTCCCTGGACTCATTTTAACATTTGTACATACTCAGACTTGTTACAGACCGCTGCCAATAGCCCTTGCCATCACGGTTTTAAATCCTGGCTTGGCACACCACAAAAACTACACCCTGTGGCCACAAGCAATCCTGCAAGTAGCAAAATACTCAGAACTCAAGTGGGAATACAGTGTTTACACAAAGAAGTACATTGGTATGCCAAGCAGTGACTGTAACAGCAAAACAAAGAGACCAGCTTCATAAGGAATGGGTGGTTCAGCCTCAGCACCACAATAGCTGATTTGAGTACCTCAACAGAATCTATCTAAATATTTGCTGAGTGATTATCTCACACAGGACTGACTCCACTAGATGTCAGGGAGACAAAGGTAACTAAGAAAAGGCCCCAACTCTCGAATGAGCAGATTGCTAAAGAAACAACAACAACAACAAATCTGTAACTGTGGAATTACCATAATGGGAAATGTGTGGAAAGTGTCATGGGAACACAGATGAGGTAGCAGTCACCTCTTCCTCGCATGAGGATGCCTAAAAGGATTCAAAAAGGTCATACTTGAGTCAGGTGGTAAAGGGTGAATCGGTGCTCACTGGGCAGAGAAGGGACAGTGCACCAGCGGGCAGAGAAGGGACAGTGCACCTGCAGACAGAGGCAAAGACTGTGCAGACAGGAAAGGCTCGGTGTCTGGAGGGGGCAGTTGCCAGCAGTGAAGCTGCAAGGTGTGAGTCTCTAGAACCCCTCTGGGGCTTGCAGGAATTACCTTGCAGCAGCCACCAAGAATATTAAATCAAAATTTCTGGGGTGGATCTGGGCATCAGGACCTTTTTTACCATCAGCAAAAACTCACCAGGAGATGCTAATGTTCAGCCAAAGTTAAAAACCAGGATCACTGTGTTTCTGTCTGTTTGCATGAGTGTGTGTGTGTGTGTGTGTGTGTGTGTGTTTTCATGGTGAGAACACTTAAAATCTATTCTCTTAGCAAATTTCAAGTCCACATTATTATTAACAACTGTCACCATGCTGTACATTAGGTCTCCAGAATTTATTCATCATATAACAAAGTTTGTACCCTTTGACCAAGATCTCCCCATTTCCACCAACCTCTAGCCCCTGGCCGCTCTCTACTATTACGAGTTTGGCTTTTTTTGATTCCATATATAAGTGAGATCACGCAGCATTTACCTTTCTGTGTCTGGCTCATTCCACTCAGCATAATGACCTCCAGGTTCACGCATGTTGTCCCTAATGGAAGCGCTGTGAGGTGATGAATATGTTAATTATCTTGACCGTGGTAATCATCTCACAATGTACACAGACATCAAAACATCACAAGGAACACCTTAAATATATACACTTTTTATTTGTCAATTTTACTTCAATAAAGCTGGGAAAAAAACAGAAAATAAAAACCAAGGTCAAGGAGGGCTTCAAATGTCACCTTGAAGAACGGTGTTGCCCTCCCAGGGAATCCTAGGCAGCTCTGTCTTGATCATCTGCAGACCTGAGATGTAAACAACTGGGGGCAGCAGACAGGTGACCAAGGAATTGATTTCTGGGAGAAAAATCCAAGTATCTGAGATAAAAACAGATCCAAGTTCCCCTCACCCCAGTCCTATGAAACTGCCCTAATTCTAGTGGAGTAAGCACACCCCAGACTGGCCTCAAATATACATTTCTTTCCTGTATTTTAGTCAGTTGCTTATCTACTCTTAAGAAGATGGAGAACTCTTTGTGGTAGGAACCACCGAGATGAAGAGCTAGCGCTTCTGTAAGATGCTTACTCTGTGTTGGAAGTGACTGAGTAACTCTAATTCACGTAACCTCAGGAGGCAGATACTAACGTGAATCCAATATTTTAGGCAAGGAATTTAAAACACAGAGACAGAGCTGGGGCTAAAATTCCTCACCTGCCTCGCACTACTCCTGGCCCCACTGAAAGACGGACCAGGAGCAAGATGGTGGGGAAGGCCAGAGTCAAAGCAGGGAGTGGAACTGAGAAACTCCACTCTGGACCACTGTGCTGACTCTTCTGTGCCTTTTGTCTTGGAGGAAACCGGCACAACACCAGGCATGTAGGACTGACTCCCAGGGAGGGATGGTGGGTAGGTCTCTCAGGTTTTTCCCTCCTACTGACATGACGAAGAAAGGCAGCTACATGTGCTGGCGACTGGGCCTAAGCTCCCCTTCCATCTGGAAAGTCATTTCCACCTCACACCCACACACTGGTCACACACACACACACACACACACACACAACTTCAGTCTTGCCCACTTTGACCCTTGGACAGTGATGCCTCCCCCCACATTGGCCCTTCATGTTGACCCCCACTCCAGTGTGGCAGAAAGGAACTGTAGGAATTTGGGAGTTTAGTAGATCCCCAAGACCATGCTGAGGTTTGATAACTCATCAAATTCAGAAAAGGTGTTGGACTCAGTTATGGTTTCTTACAGCAAGAAGATTACAGATTTGAATCAGCAACAGGAAAAGGTGAGTTCCAGGTGCACGCTTCCAGTTGTTCTCCCCCAGAGATGTGGACAGCGGACACTTACTTCTCCCAGAAATGATGTGTGGCAACATGCATGGAGAAGTGACAGCCAGGGAAACTCATCTGAGCCTTGGTGTCTAGGATTTTTATTGAGGGATAGTCACATAGACCAGACTGGCTGCCCATGTGGCTGGTCTTAGCCTTTGGCCCCTCCAGAGGTCAAGCTGATACTGTGAGGTCCAAGGTTTCTGTGATAAATCACATTGTTAGCATAGTGAGGACTTTTCAAGGGCTCAGAGACTACCTCCCAGGAGCCAGTCCAGTACAAAACCTTTCTTTGCCCGAGGTCAATCCTATTCTGCACAGAACTGTTTCCATCTTGGAGCTAAGTAGAGCAGGGTTGACACTACTCCTACCACATCCTGGCTGAGTGGCCTTGGGAAGAGTCCTCAAGCTCACCGAGCCCCCTGTGCCTCACTCGTAACATGGAGATAATATCTCAGCTGAGTGTTGGGAGGTCAAATGCCACCAGGATGTTACAAACCTTAAACATAGTGAAATTAGATGCACCTTGCCTCAATTCAAAATGAACCAGAGGTCATTCTTAGGCAAAGGTCATAGAAATTGCAATTTCTGGGGCATGTGTACCGACTGAGAAAAGTATCATTTCTATAGAACCATGATCATCATTTCACTCAACAGTCATTTACGGGGCTCATGTATGGGCCAAGTCCTGGAGAGAGGGAAGAGAAGGGTATGCTTCTAAGCAGGCTGCCATGATTTGGGAAGCAGTGAATGGAAGGATGGTAGTTAGCCTGTCGAGTAATTCAGGTCCAAGGAGATGCGAAGCAACGTGTCTCCCCAAACTTCCCACACTCCCATAGTCAGCTCCTCTCACCAGGCACGCCTTCTTGTTGGGCCCGGTGTACTGGAACAATCTGTAAATCTACAGCTTTAAAAAAAAAATACCCTAAACAACGTAACAACAGCACGCATGCACACATGCTCTTTCTCACACACTTAGGACACTGCCTTCATTTGGCTTATTTCAAACACTTTGCATCAGACAATTTGGAGGAGGTGTTTTAAATACACTGTACTTCCTTGCAGATGTTTCAAAGCTGCTGAATTCCAAACTCAAAAATGTAAGATTGTTCTTTGATATTTTATATTTTGTTGAACTCAAAAATCTTAGGTTTGCATAGTGCAGTCATACTCACTGACCCAACAAATTTCTACTGATCACCTACCATGTGCTGTCAGTAACACAGGCAGTAGGGGAAAAAAATCAATGAACAAACAGATGTTTAAAATCCCTGCCTTCATGGAACTTACATTCTAGTGGGCTCTGACAGAATATTGGCCTTGGAAAGTTATGAACTGAGCACAAATTATTTATCAATTGTGAGACCCCGGGCACATGACCAAACCCAATGAGCCTGTTTCATCATTTTGAAGTGAAGCTAATAATACCAACCTTCTAGGGTTATTGTGAAAGAAACCACAGTAAAGCTCCTAGAATAATGTTGGCTTATACAAGCTGCTGGATGTTTCTTAGGTCATCTTTCCCTTTTACTATTTATTTTTAGGACCCCATATTATCTCATTTATAAAACCAAGGGAAGAGAAGGCAATATTCAGTATTAGATTAATTAGAAGCAATAAATGCTTGTCACGGGATAAGCTCAAAAATAAAATCTACGTCTGATGTTTTCACCATGTTACCTCCTACTTTATCCTTCCCCACACAAAGAAGACAGTGTGAGATACAGGGAAATACTCCAGGCCATGGTCAAGAGAAATGATTTTAATTCTACCCTTTCAAACAATAGCTATGTGTCTTTTGGCAACTCACTTTCCTGCTCCAAGTCTCAATCCCTTGAACTGCAAAATGAGGGTCTGCGCTAGATCAGTGTTCTCAGTTCGGGTTACACATTTGAATTCCCTGGGGAGCTCTTACAATATACAATGCCCAGAAAATTACATGAGAAACCCTGGAGGGATCTTGTAAAAGTTCCCATGATGTGCAGTCAGGACTGAGAACTTCTGGACTCCCCCTTTAGCTCTAATACTTGCAACTCAAACGCAGAGAGGCCAAGCAGGTAACGTAAGTGCATGAAGCCAGACAGGCACACCTTTCACAGATAAGAATGGTGGGGGCTGTGTAGACAGGTGGATGCCCCATGAGAAGGGGCAGCAAATGACCACTGCTGGACCACTGATTTCCAGTGGGGAGTGGGGCCCAGGTCCAAATATCTCACCATAACAGAGAAGCTGGATATCCTGTTTGATTTGGCACACACACGAAATCTCCAGATTTAATGTGGTGGCCTAAGTAGGATCACTTTTAGTTTCATTTTAACATTGTATAAGCAAAAACAAGAACAAAAACCACTGTGTGTCATGCTAATAAGAGCCACCAGTTGCCACATCCTATTCTCTGCAACTTCGGACAGCCTCAATTCTTGGAACACGAAGGCCAAGATGAAAATTTACAACTTAGAGATTACTTTTCTTCCTTTCTTCTGTGTTGTCTCATACATTCTTTTTGTTATTGCTCCTCCTCTAGGAGCTATTTTTGACTTTTTTCCCCACAATCACCCCCCATTAAATTTTAATATCAAGATATTCTGTGTATCTATTTATGCACTCTTTGTGCTTTATATATTAAGATTTCTTATATATATGTAAAATTTCTCCCCATCCCCCAGCCAAGAATCAATTTTTGCAATGTTGTCCCTGTTGAAAATGCATGCCTTACATAAGGAAACTGAGGCATCTTGTCCTGTCTACAGAATTAGCTCAAGTTGATTTAGGTCTTGTGTTTGTCACCGTTTCCACCTCCATTTTTAATACCCTTTCTCTTCTAAGGGACGGACTGAGGGAGGCAGAGGAGCTGTGGTCCGGGTTGAGTGTGCAGGTGATTAGTTAGCAGGTGCACAGCCTTCAGAGAGCCTCTTCACCCCCCCGAGCCAGCTCTCTTCCCCTTGCTGACCTCGCAGAGTTATTTTAAGCATGAAGCGAAACTAAGGCTGGGGCAGGGACGGGCGGGTGGTAAAAACTGTGATGTGCCTTGCAGATGCTCCTTCTGTGGAGATCCTGTTGCTGGGATGGGCACAGCTAGGGACGGCCATCTCACCCAGAGGTGCCCATATCCAGTGATCAGTGAGGGAGCATAAAGTCCTGGCCATCTTATCCCAGCAGGGGACAACCCTGAAATACCACTCTAGCTAGTGCCAGGGTGTCCCTAGGATCTAGCCAAAGTTGTCCTCGGGCCTGTATCCCAACTCAACTCCTCCTTCTGCCCATTCCTGCCCACGGATGTGGATCCCAAGGATGCACCTGTATAAATACCTGTATAAATTTCAGAATCTGCTTCCCAGGGAACACAAACCACCACAAGTGGTAATGAAATGCTACGGTTGACATTGTCAGCTGAATTTGTAGCTGCAGCTTTAGATAGTCTGTTACACACTAACTTGACAGCCGGCTTCCTGGCATCAGGGATGCTGTGGAGCAGGGAAGTGACCACTCAAAGAAAAGCTCACATTCCTGAGACAACCAGAGACGTGAACTCAGAAGAGGGTTTCATTTAGTGTACTTTCTCCATTTTGGGGGAAATCCATTCAGCCCTTTCCGTTTCTGCCCTGGGAGACCTACTCAACTCCCCCTAAGTGATGACTGTCCCTTGATGGGCAAGTAAATAAATTCAACTTTGTTTCAGATTGCTGTTTGGTGATCTTTGCTTCCTGCTCACCCCCTTCACAAGCCCACTGCCTCATGCTGCCCTCAGGTTCTCCAGGGCCCCTTGTTGGGGATCCAAGTGCAACCATCCCTCTTTCTCACCCCAGACATTTCTATCTTGCCTACATAGTAATCACAACTATAATAAAATAGCTATTATTATAAAAATAATTACCGTGCTTTCTAGACTCTATACATATCTTATTAGATCCTCAAAACAACCTTATGATGTAGATATCATTATCCCCAGGCTACTGGTTAGGAAAAGAGAGATTAATTAATTTGCTTCACGTCACACCTAGCAAGTTGTAGAGCTGAAATTTGAACATAAGACTTTAAGGCAGAAGCTCAAACTAAAGAATGATTTCACCGTCAGTGGTCTCCATCCAGATTCTTATTCCTCAGATGCTGCTGTCAGGTTTCTGTGAATAATGTCAAAGTCACTTAAGTACACAAAGGATCAGGAATCATATACAACAGGGGACCCAGAGGTGGGGGAGGGCTGGGTATTGCCAATCAACGGCAGCGATCCCAGCCCGCAGGACACCGTGTAGCTCTGTTTTAGGATGAACTGCCCCTGTACATTCTGACACTGGCCATCTCTCTTGCCCCTCTCCTTAGTGATTCCAAACTCAGTCTGACTTTCCAGTCTCAGTACCTGGTACCCCTAGCCCCAGGTTTCTTAACCTCAGCACCACTGACATTTGGGATTGGGCTATTCTTTGTTGTGGGGACTGTTCTGTGCACTGGGGACAGTTAGCAGCACCCTGACTTGTACCTATCAGATAGATGCCAGTAGCACACCCACCCCTCCCATGTCATAACAATCAAAAATGATTCCAGTAATTTCCAAAAGTCCCCTAGAAGAGGTAAAATCATCCCAGGTTGAGAACCACTGCCCCAGGTTCTCGACCAAGTTGGGCTGCAGCCTGCTGCCTCTGCCCTCCCACCTCAGCCTCCGCCACCTTGCGGGAGTCTCCATCACAGCATCTTCCTCAGGAAGCTGGCCTCTTGGCAGCCAAGAAACAAGCTGTGCCCACCAAGCTGAGTCCTAGTAGACAAGCATGTTACCCTGCCCAGGCCAGCCCTACATTTCAGCTGGCACCTCCTGCCTAGGCTGGTGGATATGAACTCCAGACAGCCCCACTTTCAGAAAGACCTCAGTTCGAGTGCAGGGCCAAACACCAGACACTTTCCTTTCATACTTAGGGTTTCTTGGCCAAACTCACTTTTTGACTGTGAAGCTTCTTAGACTTTAATTTTTCATTTTTTAGGAAGGCACCTAGCATGTGGACACTTACTATTTCATTCCTGCAGTATCTGTTAGGGGCTTTTTTTTAAAAAAAGCACAAAGAGCCAAATAGTAGCCTTAACTAGGTAAAGGGTCATGCAAATGGCCCGTTTGGCACATCTCCGAGGCAGCAGAGCTGGGAGCCAGGCTCCAGCAGAGCCTGAAAATGAAGGTCCCCAGCCCTGGGTCCAGGGCTGCACTCTACCTCTCCCCCTCCTGGGAACCAAGCTGCTCCCTAAGCCCAGTCACCTTGTTTCCACACCAATTCCCTCATCTAGAGGATAAGGTAGGAAAAGCAACCTCTCAGCCCTTGATTCTCTCAAGGTGTGACTGTCGATAAGACTCTCATCCCAGATTTTATAGTGCACGCCACCTATTCTCCACTTGTCACGTGCATCAGGCATCAGCCGTTAAGGTGTCTGGTGATAAAAAAGCGAGACTGTAGTTGATAATCATATAGACCTTGGTTCCACTTTTGCTGGGCATTCTCAGCAAATTTTTTAACTTCTCAAGACTTTAATTTCTCTTCCATGCACTGAAATATTAATAATACCTGGGGGAGGGGTTGTATTCCTTTGAAAAGATTAAATAAGTTAATGCACGCAAAGTGTCTAGAAGCTTTTCACTGACTGATGGCTGCTGGGAGTGGAGGTGATTATGCTGGTGTTAAAACAACATAAAAATCATGTGTGTAAATTCCTGAATCCCTAATCTTTTCTGACTGCAGAACTAGGCCAGCTTAAAAGGAAATGTAGGGGCCGGCCCGGTGGCGCACTGCTACAGTGCGCTGCTTGGGAAGCGCGGTGGCGCTCCCGCCGAGGGTTCGGATCCCACATACAGACTGGTTCCCGCTCACTGGCTGAGCGAGGTGCGGGAGCAACGCCAAGGGTTGCGATCCCGTTGCCGGTCCCGGTCCGGTACGGGGGCAACACTGAGGGTTGCGATCCGTTGCCGGTCACGAAAAAAGACAAAAAAAAAAAAAAAAAAGGAAATGTACCCATGAGCTCTCTCTCTTAGGATAAGAGTTTTCCTTCTGAGTCACCCTTAACCATGTGGTTCTCTGTTCCCTCTTGTCTGGGAGGACCCTACAAAACTGTTCTGTCTCCTCTATACCATTAGCATTGCTTTGTCTGAAAGCAAGAAATAAAACATTAATTGAGAACCTATTCCTTTCAGTGCCATCCAGTCTTCATCATTTACAGTGTGTCATGTAATCCCTGTGAAGTAGAAGGATTGTTATTACTCTCATCAAGTTTTCATATTAAAAAAACTAAGGCTCAGAGCAACAAAGTGAATCCCCTCAAGGGGTCCCCAGATGTTTATTCCAATCTCAGCCCTTAATTTAAAATCCAATATTCTTTCTGTGATATCACATTGCTTCTCAATCTCACGTCTCTCAAACCTCTTCCACATGGTTTTAACAGGGTCTGAAAGTGGAGAGCCCTGCATGGAGCAATAGGATCGACTGTGTCACGCACTAGATAGGGAATCTGATGTTAAGCATTGTTACACCTGCCCAAAACTAATTAGGGTTTAAAAAAAAAAAATACATTGCACGCACTAAGTTTACAAAAGAAAAACTAGAGAAGGTTAATTAAAAAGCAGATGAGTCCTATTTTTGTGGCAAAATACAGCCTAAACTCTTCCCAGCCTTTGCCCTCATGTCCTTTGCCAATGTTTGATTTCCTACTTCATTCCTTTGGTTGTTTATCTCTCTTTTCCTCCCTTTCCAAATCTTAACTGGCTTTAAATTACAAGTGTCAGATACCCAGCTCAGGCTAGCTGCAGTGAAAAGAAATTCTTGGCTTGTATTATGATGATGCTCAGGCATGGATAGGTCCTGGAGTCTGTCTTTCTCTGCATGTCTCAAACTTGCTTGGCTTCATCCACATAAACCTACCTGCTTTTCTAAACCTGCATCTTCCTAGTTTTCCAATGCCAGTGGAAAAAGTCTCCTGCTCCCAAAGTCCACATATTAATTCCAAGAAAGACACTGGCTGAGCCCGCTTGGTCATGTATACACAGCTGCAGCCAGGCACTTTCCCCAGAGGGAGGGGGTGCCCTGCTCAGTCAGGGTCACATGCCCTCTCTTTAGCTGGGATTAAGGACAGGCCAATTTTCATACCCCGTCAACACCACATGGATTGACAGAGGGGGTCCCCAAAGAAATCAGGAGAAAAAGGGTTGGAAAGAATGCTGGATAAGCAAAAAATGTAACTAGTACTGTCTGCTATAACAATAAAGCAGGGCAATTTCAACATCTTTACACCTTACCTAAGCCCCTAAAATTCTCAAAGATGTGGCTACTGGTGAGACGTGTATGTTTTCTATATATTACAAAGTCGTCCTGAAAATATTCTGGTGCGATTCTGTCTCCCAGTGGTCCTTCCTGGACCTAACAACCCTCCCTACTATCTGTGAACATTTGGAAGCCTGAAAACACCCCCATCCTTTATTACTACAGTCCATAAGCAATGTGCTCCCAGGAATTTATTACCTCTCATTGTGTCTGCCCCAGCCAGTGGTCCGATGTCAGTCTATGGGACATGGATTTTATGGGATGTTGCTGCTTTCTCCTGAAGATTCTATGAAGGGCTTTCTTGATGGTGAGACACAACAAAGCCTCTTTGTTCTGACCCCTATTTAATTTTCTGGTTTAAAATAATCACAAAAGGTGAATCTGTAAGCCTTTGCCCAAAGCAAGCCTGATTCAATTGCAAAAACCAGAGGAGCATTGCTGTAGAAACCTCACTCCTTGAGAGCGGGTTCTGGTGGGGACATGCTAGTGAGAGTTATTTTCATATGTGCTGTAACGAGCAGGACATGAGAACAGAAGTGAGGTGATGAAGAGAGTTCAATATTTACGGGGAGTACTGAGGAAGAGTTCGTCCTCGTGTTTCAAGAAAAATATGATGGTTGATGAAATTGTACAAAAGAACCATCCAGCTCATTGCTGTCTAACCAGAGAGAGCAGTATTTCCATTCAAGCTTCTCAAGTATTTCAAATCTGCCATCATAAAATATGATGCCCAAGTAACATGGAAGATAACATGAAGCGAAGGCTTAAATTACATTGTTACACTTTATCTGCTCAACTTAGTTTTTCAGAATACATATTGGAAGTCTGGAGAGCTAGGGCTGGGTCTGGAGCTCACAGACCCCTCAAGACCATTGTCCAGACTGGGTCACAAACCCTTCACACACAGGTCTATGAGCTAGGTAACCAGAAAAAAAGGTCCTTGGAGCCTTGGTTGAAGAAAGAGTAGTCTTTATTCAACACACACACATCTAAGAGCTAAGCAGTCTACAGAGAAACTCAGAAACTCAACTGCTACCTGCAAAGTCCAAAGAAAAACTGAGAACTCAGCTGCTACCGGCAAAGTCCAAAGTAAAACTGAGCAGCTGCCAGTGAAATAAACATGCTCTATTTTTAGACTCAGGCTCTGCTTAGGTACTGCTGCTTCACAGACTGGAGAACACACAGTAGCAACAAAAGAAAAAGATACACCGGCAGGCATGCGCACTAACTCCACTGACATACAACTTGTTTAAAAGAAATGTGCTAGGGGCCGGCCCGGTGGCGCACTGGATAAGTGCGCCGCTTGGGAAGCGTGGCGGCGCTCCCGCCCGAGGGTTCGGATATGCGGACCGGTTCCCGCTCACTGGCTGAGCAAGGTGCGGGGGCTAGGGTTGCAATCCCGTTGCCGTCCCCGGTCCGGTACGGGGGCAAAACTGAGGGTTGCGATCCGTTGCCGGACACGGAAAAAGACAAAAGACAATAAATAAATAAAAGGAATGTGCTGCACCACCCCCAACCAGATCCAAAGTGAGACCAAACTACTCTATTTTCCCAACAAAGACCGACCAAAAATGCCATTCCTCTACATATGGCCCCAGCATCTGAAGAGAGTCTCAGAATCAGTCAAGAAAACTGAATAGTGCATTGTCCCTTTTTTTCCTTTGACTACCCAGGGGACAAAATTTTGCCTTCAGTTTTTAAGCTTTACATAAAAATGCTTTTACGTTCATAATCTCAATCTTCACTGTAAACATAAGGTAAGTATTATTATATAGAACTGAGAGTCAGAGGGATGAAGATCAGATGGGGGCAGACCCACAGCTAGAATCTGGTGGTCTAGTAGACTCCAATTCCAGTGCCCTTTCTCTGAAACTTCTATTCTGAATGCTGTTTGACTGTTTTCTCTGCCCTGGCCCCACCCCCATGTTGACAGGCATGCTACCGCATTGAGGAATATGAATGGGCTAACCTATTGAGCCAAGATTTTCAAAGTTTTTTAGCATCACAAATGAACTGAGCTTTCCAAGCACTACACAACTCTTCAAATGTTACAAAGTCTCCAAGCTTTACTTCCATTCCATTTTCCAAACATTTATTGCACCTGAGTAAATAGGCTGAACTCTTGTTTTCCTAGAACATGGGCTTTATGTTATTAATGTTGGAGACTCAAAGACATCTCCAAAATTCGTGCTGAAGGGAGGTCAAAGAAATGACTCTTTGGACACGGTGCCAGTTGGATGCTTATTACCATACTAATGTTGCCCATGCAAAAACTTCAGTGACATCCTCCAATATATGCAAATATGCATTGGAAAAAATGGAAATGTATGTAAATGACACAGAGGTTACAGTGGCCTATTAACATCACAAATCCCCATTTACAGCCCACTTTTAATTTAAGTGATCTTTCTATTAGAAGGACCACTTACGAAGTTAATCTGGAACGAAATCACAGCATGTCAGTTAAAATGGTGTGACAGTGAGACCACCGTGAGTTGGTAATTCTTAGCAGATGTCTTAATTAGGCTTCTCAGTGGCAGATTGACCAACGACATTCTGTGAAAGTCATTTTCAAGTTTGCATTTGAGGACTCTCTTCTTTTTCAAATTTTCTCTTTTTCTTTTTTCTGTTTAAATCTCAGCTATTACGAGATTTCTCTTTGTGAATTTTTTCCCCCAAAGACTTGATTCTTTCTTTTCTTCTTAGTGTAGGAGTAGTCCAGAGATAATATTCCACCTCTAGGTGCTGGGGCACTAAAAGCCTTACTTTACTTGAAGTCTTTCATTTTATCTTAAATATTCATTTGAAATTTGCTTCCACCTTCTTAAAATAGCTGGGCTTGTGTTAATATAAAAATTTGTTTAAAGTCATATGCCAGCTAATAAAATTGAAGCCATGTTATTCTGTATCTTTGTCTGTCCTTGGCTCATGATAAGGAGTGTTAGAGATGTCCCTTACATACCTCTGTTTGAAAAGTACAAGTTAGAGAGAAATTGTTAAAGGGTCACAAAGAATGATCACATTTTGTAATGAGGAATATGCTAATTATCCTGATGTGATCATCATATATTGTACATAGGTATTGATATTCAAGTCTGTACTACACAAATATATACAATCAATTATGTTTAAAAAAAAAAGAAAGAAAGAAAATTGCAAGTTTAATGTCAAGAGAACTTTGGAACCATACAAACCTGAGTTCAAAACCTGCTGCTGCTATTTATTAAGTGTATGACTTGGTACAAATTATGCAATTCAGACTGAACTCTTTGAGATTCAGCATTCTGTCTTTCCTGCTCTTTTTCCACTTGATCGCCCAGCTCAGGACCTGACACATAATTAGTACTAAGACTTTTTTTTTTTGGATGAATGCTGTCTCTATGCCTAAGTAGTTTTTTTTTCTTTCTAAAATAGAGATAACAGCTACATCACTGTGTTTTGGTGAGCATTTTCAAGAAATGCTTCCCCTTCTTTAAAAAAAATTCCTGATAGAAGTATTTCGTGATTAAAAAAAAAAGTCTAAACAAGTTTAGATGCTACAACATAAGAGGAGTGTTTCATGATTTCTCTTGGGAGAGACAGAATAAAATGCCATGTATAGAACCTAATCATAAATGTAAGATTGAAGTATCTCCTATTGTCACACACCAGGGGTCAGCAAACATTCACTAAGGGTCAGATCGTAAATATTTTCAGCTTTGCAGGCCAGGCTGTCTTTGCTGCAATTACTCAGCTCTGCCATGTATGGCAAAAACAGCCACAGACAATACTAACCAAATGGGTTTATGTAGTTGTGTCTCAATAAAACTTTATGCACAGAAATAGGTGGTAGCTTCGATTTGGCCCAAGACCCTACAGACTCTATAGACCCCTGTATAGAATATTCAAATATTGTAACTTTGGAATAGTATTAGACATATCTAAATTGTTGTTTTTAATTTTTAAAATTAAGATATCAGATGAAATTAATTTAAGTTTACAAAAATAAATGTAAAACATAAAGCACGATCTAAAACACATAGTAGGTGATCTCTAGATATTGAAGACAAGGAAGATGATATGGGACGTGATATTCGGGCTTCCCTCTTTCAGTACACTTCATCCCAGGACATTTTCCATTGACCTCAGCAATATCTAATGCGAGGTTGCAGAACTGGTTCTGCACAGATTTGAAGCCTAATGCAACATGGGTCTCAGGGGTTGGGACTGTTACCTAATGGCAGTAGAGATAGCTAGACTGGCAAATTCTTGGCTCACAGATGGCCTTGGTTAAGTCACTAATCCACTGTCGCAAACAGAATATGGTAACAAAAATAGAATTTCTAAAAAGTGTTTCTTTGGGACCCTCAGAGAGCCAGTATAGAAAACGCTATGCTGGGAGAAGAAGCAATGCTCTTAATTTTCTATAGTGATATAGTGTCCCAATATAAACCAAGGTCACAGTTTAGTAGCATAGAAAAGCATAGACTTTGGAGACAAAGATCCTAATTCAAATCTCAGGGTCTTTGCTTAATTTGTGATGAAGAATGTTATTTAATCTCTTGCAGCCTCAGTTTTCCTCTGTAAAGTTGATAAAATCTGTCCTTAAAGAGTGTGGTTTGTTGAGAGGCTTCAATGAACTGGACATATGAGCTAATACACGCTCTCAGCACAGTCGATGATTAACAGCGCCAGCTCCGTAAATGTTCATTCTTCGCTTTCTCTCTCTTTTCCCCACCAACTCATAAAATAACACCTTTCCATTGCTCTCAGCCAAACCATCCATTTCCCCTGCTAATAAATGAGAATTTTATTGCTCCTTCTCAAATGTGAAATTATACTGTTGGTATCATGCCCACTGTATCTTAATTCCTTTGCTAATGTACCATTTTACCACGAATTGTTACATAGTGTTCTGCTCCTCCTGCTCCTCTCCTTCCTTGCTGCAAAGTCATGAGTCAATTCTTTTCAAATATTACTGTTCTAATAATAGCCGTCTCTCCCAAAAACATCTCAATGGCCCTCACTCACTATATTTGACTGTTTTTAAGTCAGCTAGCTGTTTACAATTATTTCTTTTCTTTATCCAGTTGTAGCCATCTACTTAAAAGCCCCAGTGCTATATACTTGTATTTATGTGTGTGTATGTGTATGCATATGTATACTTACACACACACATATATTCTTTTCCTAATTTTCTGAGACTTGGTTTTGGTAAATAAATTATTATTTAGTAAATACATAAATTAAGAGAAAAAGAAGATTTGAGAGAAATTCATTAATATATGTAATATATTTGAGAAATTGCAAACTTGTCAGGTATACTTTAGCAGCATCCGCCTGCATTCTCTTGATATTTTAAATTCCAACTCCTTCTTATCTATTTATTAAAGCAGATCAAATAAGACTTGTTTTTGGCAAGTTTTGACTTTCCTACTTCGTTTACAAGCATAGGATAAAAGTTCAATGTCTGAAGATTTCACCTTCAAGGTTGATAACATGGACAAGCATAAATTTGAACCCGCTGGGCTGCAGGTCTGATGTGCAAAAGAGAATCCCGCAGCTGGGATGTAAAAGTAGTTGACTGAACATTCAATTTTGAATATTTTGGGACTCACATAGGTGCTCAGAAATATCTCAGGTATACGCCAAGAGTCCACTGAATTCTTAGAAATAATTATTTTCCCAAGCAGGACCCAAAGAGACTGTAGATGAGCAGACATCAGCAAAACATGTTCACCCGGTCCTGCTGCCTCTGGTCTCTGCTTTGCTCGTCCATCCTTCTCACTGTGGCCAGAATTTTCCTCTACAAATTTCAAATCTGATCATGCTGTTTCCTTGCATAACATACTTCAATGGCCTCCTATTATAGGTTGCAAGACATTCGAACTCCTTAGGATAATTTATAAAATTTCATTATCTCTGCTTGTATTTCTAAATTTATTTTCTAATATTTTCCTACATGTAGCATTGCCAGACTTAGCAAAAAGGAAGGGGGAAAAAAAAGACATTCAGTTAATAGTGTTTTGCATATGTGTGTCTCATGCAATATTTGTATGTACTTATACTGAAAAATTATTCTTTATCTGAAATTCAAATTTTGCTAAGTGTTCTGTATTTTATCTGACATTCCTGCTTATGTGCATATCATAATCCACCAAACTGAAATACTCTGGTAGTTTCTTGACTGTACTCTTCTTTCTTGCTCAGTGATAAGCTTTGTGAGAGCCAGATTATGTACTCAGTCCCAAATGCTTTCCACATGTCGATATAGACACTCAGTAAGTAGTTGTGGAAGGAAGGAAGGAAGGAAGAAAGGAAAGGAAGGGAGAGAAAAAAGAGGAGGTGGGGAGGAAAAAAATGCCTTTAAATACGAGTCTTATATTATCCCTAAAGTAAAAACTTTCTACTTCTCAATTTCTCTGGAAATTCTTTCCTAACCCCTCTAGATGAGGATAAATGTTTCTTCTGCTGAGTTTCTATAGTATCATGGACACACCCCTGTAAAAGCATGCATCATTGTTCTGCTACTACTATTTAGTGATCTCGCTCCCCTACTAGACTGAGTTTATCAATAGCACAGAGTAAATTTTCCTTTTCCTTTACCCTCTCCCATGTTGCCTAGAGCACTGGAAGCATGAAATAAATGTTTGCTTAAATGAAAAGTATGTTAAAATGCCTAGTAAAACCTGAATTTTTAAAATAGGTCCAGAAAAATCTCATGCTATTTTTGAAAAGAACCAAGGATAATTGACAGACTTTGCCTAAAAAGGTCTTTTGAAGTCAAAACGAAGCATTGCTAAAGTCTTCTTGGTTTTATCTCATGGAAAAGCAGGTGCTCTTGGAGACTCACGCTCAGTAGCCTGGCAAGGCTGGCACTATTATGAGAGATTATTCCTAAGATTATCCATTCAAAGCCACCAGATACAGCTTTGAGCTGACGCACTGGTGTCAATAACATCCGGGTGTGCTTCATGGAATGCAACCAAGTTGACAGGGAGACTGCCATCTGGAAATACGACACGATTTTCATCTATGAGAAAATACCTCTTCTTGAGGTGCTGTGAATGGCACAGTTCCTGAGGCCTCTTCTCCCATGGACACCTCTGCCACATGAAGCTTGTGGCCCATCTGGAGTCCCAAGCCTAGTGTCTTCTGACTTGGCCATCCTGAAGCAGAGGGATCAGGGAACCTCTTATATCTACATGTCTAATATAGATGGCACCACACAAGCCTAAATGAGCATCTGCCGGAGTGATCCTGCTAACCTGAAAGTCCGATTGATCAATTTTTCATTTAACATCCCCCTGCGATTTTCCATCTCACCTGGAATAAAAACCAAAGTCCCTGAAATGAACTATAAGGACATGCAAGTTCTGAGACCCTGATACCTCTCCAACACCCTCTTTTCACCCTGTTCCTTCCACAATGGCCTCTTTCTATTCTGGAAACTCTCCAGCATGCTCCCATCTCAGAGCTTTTGAACTGGCTATTTCCTGTGCCTGGAACATTCCTCCCCAAGAAATCTGCACTGTTGGCTTCTCAGTGGGGCCTTTCCCATACTCCTCCTGCTTTATTTTTTTCTATAGCAGTTATCATCTTGTATCACACTATTTTAAATTATATTTTGTTTTTTTACTATTTTCCTCCTTTAGAATGTAAACTTTGTGAGGGTGGAGTTTTTGTCCCTTGTATTTACTGTTCAATCCCCAGAGTGTAGAAGAATACCTGGCAGTAAACTCAGTTAACACTCGTGGAGCAAAAAAGCATCTGCATTCACGGGGAAGCGAAAATGAACGGCAGGTGTCAGAGTCTGAAGAACGACCGGGCCTGCTTCACTTTGCCATTCTCAGGCTGAGTCTTCAGAGCCTTTGTGAGTCTCAATTTCCTCTTCGGTGAACTGGGAACACGTCTTGTACTGTCTACCTGAATTGCAGCTCTGTTTGTCCCAGCCTTTCAGAGTTGTAGGCACTGATGTCCTTCCACCTAGACTCTGCAGCAGCTCTGAATCCCAGAGTGGGGTCTTCCCAGCAGGTAGCACCTGCATGTGGTTTGCAGCTGCTAGCAGAATGACTAATCAGCTACACTGAGTCGCTGGAGCTCCTGAGCTGAAGACAGTGGTGTTTCTAGGATTTGGCATCTGTTGCAGGGGGTGGACCTGAGGCCCATTGCAGCTCATCTCCTAAAAACCCACTTAACTGGGTCAAGTTCCTCTCTCTAGAGACTAAACCCTGCTTCTCCAAACCCAGTTCCTCGATGACCTCAATCCCAAAGGGACCAAGATGCCCCTCAAACCCTGGGAGGGATGGGGTATGGTGTGGAGTCAGATGTCTTTTGTTTAAATATCAGCCTCTTTGTTTCCCATCATGGTCATCCTGAACCACACTGGATCTTTGTTTTCTCAGATGTGAAGGAAAGTATTGTCCAGATCTCAGGGTGATTGTGAGGATTAGTGGAGGTTATACAAGAAAATCTCTCAACACAGTGCCAGCATAGAGGAAGCATTCTGCAAATGCGAGGTCCTTTCTCGTAACTTCTGGAAAATGCAAACCTGCCCCCTGGCTGACCCTTGGCCATCATCCTAACCTGGTTCTGTCCAAGCTCAGCATGCCCTTTGGAACCCTGAGACTGACCCTCCTCGTCAGCTCTCTCGGGAGCCCACCTTGCAGCCTGCTGGGCTGCTATTTGATCCCATTAGAACTGCTGACTTGGCTCCTGATGCCTGTGGACTTTGAAAAATAAAAATAGGCTGTGTGAAACTGGGCTGCACACTTTAAAGTACTGCTCCAAATAGGAGGGACAATCATTTTTAGTGTAAATTTTAAGTCCTGCAGATAAAGACAAAGAGAGAAGAATTTTCCATATAGCGGAGATCCCACATATTGATAGGCACTTTTCCATACTTTACGTCATTCCCAATGACCTAGCCAGTTCAATATTAGTATCCACATTTTTAAAATGGAGAATCTAAGGCCCAGATAATAGAATGCCTGTGTTCACACGGTAAACCTGCAATAGAGGGGAATTCAAATCCAAACGGGTCTGACCCTGTAGACGGTGGTTTTTGAATTTCATCATGCTTCCCACTAGGATAAGTTTAACAGACCAAATATTATTCCAAACCAATTGATGTGGGCCAAAAGCCCATTAGTGAGTTCTCTTTTTCTTAATTTTTTTTTTTTTTTTTGGACAACTAAGAAAACAATAGCTCATCAGAATGGGACCTCCTAGAAGAAGGTGGCATGCCTCAATCATCTATCTAACCACAGAGATCCTGTCACACGATAGGTTATCATAGAATTCTTGTTGAATGCAGTCTCTATCCAGAATTTTAAATTGTTTTTTTACAATTAAAAATAGTAAGACTCTTTAATATAAGAAGAAAAAAACACCCTAATTTCACTGTTCAGATAACTACTGTTAATATCTTGCAATATTTTATTCTAATCTAAATAATGTATATGTTCTTTGTTGTGATATCATGGGATATTAAAATTAAACATAGTTATTGCTCATGCTGTCTACTTTTTATTACAACAGAGCAAATTTCTGTAGAAAATTCAAACACTAAAGAAATACAGAATGATAAACACAATCTGACTTTTTATAAACAATTATAAAGTACATAACTAATAATAACCAAAAATAGCCACTTTTGTTTATATCCTCCACTTTTTCTATGTATTTTCATATGCTTGAAATAATGGCATACATACTGCTTTTAAACATAAAGAACTCAAACATGTTCATAGTTCCTAGATGTAAGACAAAATAAAGAATGGCTTAATGACAGATAATATCTGCCAGTGGGTGGTTTATTTCTTTCCAAAAGCCTAGGCTCTTCCTGGGCTTAATATAAAATTTAAAGATGTAGAAAATTATTATTTAAGTTCTATGACATTGAAAATGGTCATATGTCACTCTCTGCAGCACTACTTTTATAGAAAAGAAATGGATTATTTTTGTTTATTAATTTTCTCAGTGGTGTTTTTTTTTGACAGTTTTTTTATTGAAACATAAATGATTATATATATTTGCAGGATACAGAATTTAATATCATTACATGTGTGCAATATGTGGTGATCAAATCAGGAGAATTAGTATACTCATTCTTAAAAAACCTAATCATTCTTTGTGACCCTTAACTAATTTGTCGCTAATCCCCCTTCCCCTCCCTCTTTCCCACCTCTAATAACCACAATTCTGTTCTCTTCTTTTTTTTTTTTTTTTTTTTTTTTTTTTT